>NC_140227.1:1768904-1803904 GCF_951802725.1 Rutilus rutilus
AGTAATTCATATTTACATATGAATATAAGCAAAACTGTGTGTATGTTCTTTTTACAAAGATGTTCCAGTGATTCCTTCATCCTGATGTATTTGTTAAAGGAGAAAAGCTGAATGTCGTTCCTGATTTCCACTTTAGGCATATAAGACCATATTTAACAACAGAGGCAGAAACCCTTTATGCACTGTATGGTATTTTCTCATATTACACATTACTAGGATATAATCGGCCCTGATCATAAACAATCTACCGATGGCCAATAGTGAAAATAATTGCTTTAATCGGATGATACTGATCATTGGCTGATACATCAATGCATCCCTACCTAGCATATATCAAATGTTGGTATCAGGGCATCAGTAGAAGAACGAGCACATCTCTTGAGTTCAGTACCTGAGTTTTCTCCTGGACGATCACACTGGCATTCTGGGCCACCGGATAGGGCTTGAGAGGAGCTTTAGTCGTGGCCAAGATGAAGTCCGTGTGTGCTTGGATGACCTGATCCAGGTATTCCCCAGCCGGCTGACTGCTGTAGTACACCGTGATCTCATCCGACGGGACCAGATGACCCTGAGACGACAAGTTTGGACACATTACAGCCTCATATGCAGGAGTACAGTCACCAGTAATGAGTAATGAGTCACGATTTGATGCATATCACGATACTGAACTCATGATATTTTATTGTGATACTCCAAGACATATGGTTTACAAAAATGAACTGTTGATTAAAATGCTAAATTTGGTATTTTCATTGTGTGTGTAAATGAATAGACTTGGTGCTGAAACCCAAAGCACAGGACAATAGAGACACCAGAATAACAATATTCATGATTCTGAAAATTATTGTAGATGAATATGCTTTCACTGTCACTGATTAGATATATTTATAATAATGTAGGACACTTTTACTGGGAACATCAGACATCTGGCATTATCAGGACACACACATATTCCCCCACTGCATTATTATACATTATATTCAACATTATATAGTAGTTTAATGTAGTACTGACACTAAACTTGAATACACAGAAATTGTATTTTGGGTGATCTATACACATATCGTCACTATCCACGATACGTACTGTTGCAGTTTTGCACTGCGATATATAAATGACACGATATATTGTTACACCCCTAGGAATGATGCTCAATATTATACATTATTTAGTTAAAATGTTTCTGAAAAGATCAGCACCTCCTTTCAGTGAACATTAATTACTCTGGAGTTTCTCAGTGATGACGAAAAGCTCATTTAATCTGCCTTCATTTCAAAGACGTGTAGTGTACTGGGAAATGCCAGCAAGTGCTAATCATTTTCCCAAAGCAGACGCTACGAGAAAACAAACGGGCTTGTTGTGGAAAATATGGCCTTGGGCATTCGGTACCTTTTGAACAACGAGAAAAAAAAAAAAAACACAACAGCTTCTGCTTTTCCATGAACCCTCCCTGGTTTACCAACTCTCATCTCAGCAAACGCTGAAAAATTAATTCCCTCCCATGGAAAATTCCCTCCGATTTTTTTTCAGACTTTCAATAAGAGAGGAATTCGGTCCTGGCGGGCGTCCACGAGCCCTTCCCCTCACATGGAAAAAAACGCTTGTTTATTAAGAAAAAAAGGAGGACAAGGGGGGGTGAGAAAGGAAATCTGTCTTACTTTACTGATTTCCACACAACTTCAAAGGCACTGTTTGTCTTTAAGCTTTATTAAGACCGAACAATTGCTAAACGCATGCACAACTCTGGGGTGGAAAGATTGTCCAAATAGCATCTCTCATGAGTCTGGAAAAAACAAGTGAGCTTGACCCCGAAGAGAGAAGAGAGAGAGAGAGAGAGAGAGAGAGAGAGAGAGAGAGAGAGAAAGAGAGAGAGAGGAGAGAGAGAGAGAGAGAGAGAGAAGAGAGGGAGAGAGAGAGAGAGAGGGAGGGAGAGAGAGAGAGAGGAGAGAGAGAGAGGAGAGAGAGAGAGAGAGAGGAGAGAGAGAGAGAGGGAGAGAGAGAGAGGAGAGAGAGAGAGAGAGACCAGAGCAGCAAACGGTCCAATAAACACACACACACTCACAGCCTAACACACCCCATCACACCTACACAACATGTATATAATGTTCAATTACAAGTTCAGTGTTTGTTATTTTAGTTTTTTTTTATAATACATGATTTCTGCATTATAATCCTTTTATTTTATTTTATTTATTAATCTTTGTTTTACTCTATTATTATTGTTTTATGTTATCAGTATTATTATTTTTGCAATATCTAGCCAAGATAATATATATATAATATTATCTTTTTTATTTAATTTTAACTATTATTATAATTTTGTGTACTAAATGTTCTAAATCAATTTCTATGTTGTTTTGATGCTTTGGCAATACAAAAATTGTTTCATGCCAATAAAGCTTTCTTGAATTGAATTGAATTGATAGAGAGAGAGAGAGAGAGAGAGAGAGAGAGAGAGAGAGAGAGAGAGAGAGAGAGAAGAGAGAGAGAGAGAGAGAGAGAGAAGAGAGAGAGCGAGAGAGAGAGAGAGATAAGAGAGAGAGAGAGAGAGAGAGAGAGAGAGAAACACATGACGGGAGGAGACGTCAGAGGTGTGGAAACACACAAACAGAAATAAGACTTCAACCTTCACCAAAATATCTACTTGCCTTAACGCTCCTCTGGAGGAAACCAGTGAGAACAGAGCTGCAAAAATCAACACATGGGTTTTAAAATTAGTCCCACCAGAAACACAAACCCTTGGCTGAGTCAAGGTCTTGGACACTTTCGTATGCGTTTCTTCGCATTCGTCATCCTAAAGATTGGCCACGCACAGAAACCTCGGACATTGAATCCGATGCTTATATTAACAATACAAAATGGAGTCTTCAAGAAGTGAGGATGATTCTGTTGTCCACTTTCTTCTTAAAAAGAAAAGAAGAGGAAATATTGGGTCCATCCAATCCTGAGATTGCGTAGAGAGGAAGGAGAGTTCAAAGTTGACTTCAGGATATCGGCGGCTCAGTTTGATGCTCTGCTAGCGACACTGGAGCCACATATTAAAAAGAAGACCACCGATTTCCATGAACAGGTCTGGGTTTTGCCGTTCGCTCGTACAGTGGCTCTGAATTGTCAAAACACCTCTGCAAATGCTTGCTACGGATGCGAAAACTGCAGAAAATTTAACCAGATTCGAATTGTTTTATGCCGGACGGACGTTTCGGAGGCAGTGTGTAAACGTGATTGACACACAACGTGAGGTTATAAAAAAAATTTAACGTGCGAAAATTTCGGACGAGAATTTCGAGTCGGGCCGCTCAAATCTTTGGCCCAGATTACAGCCGGTGTTAGGAAGCATTTTGGTCGATCGCATTACAAGAGTCGGCGCTAAACACAGATGTAAATGTTTTGAGCTCGTCCACTTCCAGCCACTTCCAGAGGTCGTCGAGAACGCATTCGACCGGATGCTATCCTAGTGTAAACGCTCATGTGATCGAATGTGACTGAACAGCCACAAAAGACCCATAATTCAGAAACGCTTGACCTCAGGTCCTCACCTTCTTGCGCAGCTTCTGGATGCGGTTGATGACCTCACGGGCCACTCCTTCATCCATCATGGACTGATCCGGCGTGACGTCGAGCAGAACCAGCGCCTGTGAAGACAAACATCTGATCACTTCAGGACAGGAGCGAGTCGACTGAGATGAGCGAGTACAGATTGTTCTGTAAGATGATCAAGTCTGACAGAAAAACATGACTGTTACGCCGCCTCTAAGCTCATTGAAACGGCTGTACGGTATAGAATTATGTATAAGTAGTAGGGCTTTGACTCCGAACTTCGTTATTCGAATATAATTAGAATATTTTAAAAAATTATGATATTCGAACGAATATTAGGCAGCCTTTAATATTCGAACCTGTTATGGGCATTATTTTTTGTAAACGTTGTTTTCAATTCAGATTCTGAGGCTTTTTCACGCCTGGTGAAGTTGTGAATCGCGAGCTCATTAGCAAGGCTATTATTGGTCACCTGGGCTCCTGGTTAGCGCCTATTTTGTATACCAAAACAATGGCTGTGCCAACGCCTACAACAACCACACCTGACGAGGAGTTCGAAATCTACACTCCTGACAATTTGAAAAGCAACGTGTGGCGCTACTGTGGGTTCCCAAAGAAACAGGGAAAAATCACGAGTAAGGACAAAGTCCATTTTTTTATTAAAAAAAAATAAAAATGTTTTTCTTCTGATAACATCATTGCCTGCCTATTGACATTGACTGATACACTGCCCTCTGGTGGACAGAACATATACAACTTAAGTTTGATACCAATATAGGTCTTACTGAAGGCATTTTAATAGTCAAAATATTATTAATAAATATTCGAATATATTTGAATATTAATATTAATAAACAAACGAACTTCGACTATGATTTTTGGGCAAAAGTCAAAGCCTTAATAAGTAGTGCTGGGCGGTATGACCAAAATTTTATATCACAGTATTTTTCAAAATTATACCGGTTTCACGGTATATGACGGTATTTTATTTTATTTTTCAAGCATGACTGGGTGTTAAAGGGTTAGTTCACCCAAAAATGAAAGTTCTGTCAGTAATTACTCTCCCTCATGTTGTTCAACCCCGTAAGACTCTCGTTCATCTTCAGAACACAAACTAAGATATTTCTGATTAAATCTGAGAGCTGTCTCACTCCTCCATAGGCTTCTCTGTTATTGAAACTTGCCGGCCCAGAAAGTGAGTAAAGACAATGTTTAAAATAGTCCAAGTGACTACAGCGGCTCAACCTTAAGTTTATCAAGCGATGAGAATACTTTCTGTGCGCAAAAAACACACAAAAATAACGACTTTATTCAACTCTTCATTTACTTCTGTGTTTCTGTGAGTGAGTTGACGTAGTGTAAGAGCAGCGCTTCTGGGTTGTACGTCAGAACGGAGGCTCACTATTGGCCAGCATCACACGCATCACACGCGTCCTGAAGATGAATGAAAGTCTTACGGGTAATTACTGACAGAATTTTCATTTTTGGGTGAACTAACTGTGCTATATAAAACTGAAAGCAGAGTGAGCACCTGCGCGTCTGAATGGGCCTCGTACTGAGCCGGAGTTCCTGAGGTCTGATCGAAGCTGTACATCAGACGCAGATCTTCCTCACGCAGTTCATGACCGTCCACAACGATAGATCCTGCACAGAGGAACAGACACTGGGGTGTAACAATACATCAGCTCACAATATATCGCAATACAAAAATGCAACAATGTGTATCGTGGATAGTGACAATTAGGGCTGTCACTTTTGTGAAAAAATCCTGTTCGATTTTTGAGACGCAAGTGTTCATTGAATCGATTGTAAAATCGATTTTCCACGTCTAAAGACGTTACCATTTTCAACGCCAAATATGGGCAAATCCACGGACAACTAACAGGCATTAGGACAAACGTAAAGAGGGCGCTTGAGACGCGCACAAGTCTGCAATATTCCTGATGATTTATTGGCGTGAAGTTTCGTGCACAATGACAAACAGGAGTGCAACATTCTCGAAAAACAATAAACAAGAGTGGACTGCCTTAACATCAGTGAGAAACATCACTGCAGGCTTCAACATGGCTGAGTTTATGATTAGAAATGTCAAACAATTTTCACCTACGTAGGAGATTGTAGCCCGAATCTGTGTCTGCATGCATTAGACTGTCTGAATACCGGCAGAATTCACATTTTTGTAGTAAAAAGAGACACATTATGCAGAAGTATAATCTGCTGTTATGTGTGTGTGTCAGAGCCTGCAGTCGCTGTGTGACGCGGGCGTATCGTGACGAGCTGGACGCGCTCTGAGAGAAGACCGTTAAAATCGATTCCCTATTTTTGTTTTCGAAACTTGTGTTGGTCGGCCCCAAGTGTGCCGCACAAGCCCTGAAAAGTGAAGCCAAAGCGTCTCGATCGCCCCCCCGGTGGCTGGTCCTAGTATAGGTCATAAGCCCCGCCTCCCCGTGTTATTCAACGGGACTTGAGACCAACTAAAACAATTTAATTACACTTCAAATATCTTTTTTCCGAAGGTGGTTTCTGTCATTTCCTGTAGTTTTTATCACGCTGATGTAAATTCAAGTGTTTGTTTTAAAATAAGTTTGTTTTTAGTTAGTTACGCGATGCTATAAAAACGGTGGTGTGACGTCATGATCGACAGCTGTGATTGACAGGTTCTCTGAGCGAAGTAGTCACTGAAGCACCAACAGACTTTTTTTCGGGATCTTCGGAGGTCTGAGGAGATTGGAGCTTTAAATTGAATATCTAAATTTCTATTATTAATTATTTCACACCGAGAGTGAGGGCGGGGCCTTGATTTCACGGCTTTACTTCCTGCTCACTTACTGCGCAGGTCTGGTCCCGAGATCGCTACTGCGTAGACTCAAGCCCCAAGATGTCAGCGCCATATTGGGACACTGGCGGCTTCACTTCTCACCAATGGAAGAGAGCGAAGGGGCGTCGTCCATATTTTTTTACAGTCTATGGTTGGTCCGATCGATTGTGCAATCGTTTTTCGAATGTAAAGTGACAGCCCTAGTGACAATATGTTTTTTGTTTTTTTTTAAAGGGGAAATTTCTGCATGAATATGTTTCTGTTGTAATAATAACTGTTCACATCTCATCTACTTCATCACGATTTCACAGTCTTATCCAGCCTTTTATATGAAACACGGAGCGGAGCGCTCATTCCAGCGGCAGTGTTTCATATAAAAGGCATGAAAATGCTTCAGAAAGGGGAGCGTTGAACACGACTATCAGATCTTCGCACTCTAATGTGAGATTTGCACGGCTGGTTTAGCTTTTCTCCAACAGGTACAGTAACCAGTGCCACATCAGAGCCAGAGATCAGCCTCTCGAGAACAGAGAGCTCAACGCCGTTCTTTACACCATCAAAACCACTTCTGCTGTTGATGCTCATGTGGTTCATGGACATTTATCATTTTCAATAAATAGGATGTTTTTGGTGCACTGAGAATTTATTTTGCACCACATTTTAAGAACACGTTCATCTTACTTGTCATTATAGTAGTTTTTCTCCCAAATTCTTTTATTTTTCCATTTTAATGGTTGAATTAAATTTTAATCTTAGTAACTAATGTATTGTCTAATTAATTGAAAGAAATAAACTCATTCAACTGAACAACAATTTATTAAAAGTTGAACAAAAATTATATTTCTTTTATCAAATACCATTTTATTGTTTCCAAATTCCATGTTTTCTGTTTAAAATGGTTTAATTGAATTTATAGTTTATTGAAAATCATATATTTAAGTAAAATAAATAAACTTTTTTAGTTTAATATTTGTTTTTAGTTTATTGCAAAGCATGTATATTTAATTAAAAAAGTGTGTGAGTGAGTGAGTGAGTGAGAGAGAGAGAGTGAGTGAGTGTGTGCGTGTATGAGCGTGTGAGTGAGTGACTTTGTGAGTGACTTTGTGAGTGACTTTGTGAGTGAGTGAGTGACTTTGTGAGTGAGTGAGTGTGTGTGTGTGAGTGAGTGTGTGTGAGTGAATGAGTGAGTGAGTGAGTGAGTGAGTGAGTGAGTGAGTGAGTGAGTGAGTGAGTGAGTGACTTAGTGAGTAAGTGTGTGAGTGAGTGTGAGTGACAGTGAGTGAGTGAGTGAGTGAGTAAGTGTGTGAGTGAGTGTGAATGACAGTGAGTGAATTAGTGAGTGAGTGAGTGAGTGATTGACAGTAAGCGGTACCTGTCCTCTGGAAGGCCTCCAGCTCTTCACTCTTCAGGTCTTTGATGGATGCAGTCACAGATTTAAACGCTCCCTTCAGTCGTTTGCCCAGAACCATGTGATCGGGTTCAGCTCTCAGACGAATGCCGTATCTGTCCTTGTCGGACGACAGCGTGAGCTGGCGAACGTTCAACTCCTGAAGAAAACACAATGTCATGCTGCTGTGAGATTGACACGTTTTACAACAAGATGTAATTTAACTGCAAAAAAAAATTACATTTAATCAAAGTGCAAGGGTTAGATCTCGTCGTCGTCAGGCAGAAACCTCGTATGTCCAAAACCGCTACTTTTCAGGAAATTGAAAACAAATTGACGCTGCTAACGATAACACGGTCTCATCAGCTGAGATGCATCAGCTGTTTTGCATCAGCGCATCAGCTGTTCAACTCCCCTCGCTGCTAATGGCTACGCTAAAAACAGGGCGCTCTTTTTAAGCAGATTCAGTTCGCTCCTAACTGCTTGATGCTAGCTTCTCTGCAGGGTGCCGTCCTAGTGCTGGTCCGCAGGAGCCGCTGTTTGTCACGCAGGCGGGGAAACCAATGTCTAGAGCCTGGTTTGCTTCTCACCTAGCTTCTCTGCCAATTCTGTAGGATCGTTAGCTCATTCTCTACGCATCGGTGCAGCAACTACAGCGGCGGCATCCGCTCCGGTTTTAACCCTTAAAGCGTCACTAAGGAACTTTTCCTTTTCGGTCCCCCTACAGGTTGGAATCGGAATTGTCCATTACCGCTGTCGTAAATAATTTCACCACCCGCAGCCGACTGTCGCACGCACACTCGCTGTTTATCCAGCACCGGCTTGAAATGAACGATGTCCACTGACAAGGTAGAGCATGATGCATGATTTCATGAAAGTATGATGTATTGCGACATCAGAAACGAAGGAAAACAAAATAATGACTATTGTAATGCTTGACGTAAAGCAAGTCAAATTTGTAGTTTCTTATGTCTCATTTGAACTACAGAAACGCGACCCGGTGTGGTTATAGCAGATAAAGGGCTGCAAAGCGAATCCAGAAGTGCCTTTCACCCTGTTACGACTTGATGAACCACTGATACGATTTTGGAAACATTATTTTAAGGTAAAAAATGTTCCTTAGTGTTGCTTTAAAACCATGGGGCGGTGGTCTTCTGCTGCTCATGAATGGTACCTTCGTCCTGACGTTCGGGCTATTCTGATGCTCAGAAGGCCATGAGCTCAGTTCCCTGATTGGTTCGCCTAAATAAACAATTGTGCCTCATCTGCTTAACCTTACTGGTGCTTCTTCTGCTTAGTGACAATTGCCCATGGATGCGCTTATCGGCTGCTTAATTTCATCCTCTCATTTTATTTTATCACAGGAGGTTGCTGTTATGGTCTGTTTGGGGGGAATAGTTCAGCTCTCTTAGTCCTATTCATGTGAGCGTCCCCTAATGCTGCTGATGTCCCCTGACTCTCTGCTAAATTCATGGTGCTCATGAATGGTCAGGAGACTAACCATATTGCTACATTTACATTTAATCATTTAGCGGACGCTTTTGTCCAAAGCGACTTTGGATATTGCTAACTAATTCGTAATTTATTCATAGATTCCTAAGCATTTTAATTGTCTAAATTCCATCCTCTTTTTTATCACAAGAAGATTGCCAGGTGTGGTTTGTTTGGGGGGAATAGTCAGCTCTCCCAGTCCTAAACTGTGTGAGCGTTCCCTAATGCTGCTGCTGTCCTCTGACTCTCTGCTATTCCATGGTGCTCATGAAAGGTCAGAGGACTCCCTGAACAGAGCCATACCGCCAAATTTAATTCAGAATTATCAACTTGAATTGCAATTTATTCAATAAAAGATTCACATGTATGTTCTTGACTTAATGGACCTGACAGAACTGTATTGTTGATATTGTGGCTTTACACTAGCCTGGCTCCGCCCTCCTGCGTACTTCCGCTCAATTTTATTTTTCTTCAGTACTACGTCTGGGATTGTGGTGTATTCTTTGGTTTTCTCCGATCATTTTTTTGGCGGTCCAATCAGCGAACAGAGGGAGTGGCTGAGAACGATGACGTTGATGTCGTGCGTTAGTTTGAGTTGTAGTTCAGTAATGGCAGCGGAGAAAGATGCGAGCGAAGCCATTCGGTCCGTTGTGGCAACAATGCCGAATATCCAGAAGTTAAAGCCAAAGCAAGAACAATCTTTGCTGAGTTTTGTTAGTGGCCATGATGTTGTGGCCCTCCTCCCCACGGGGTTCGTCACGACCATACGTTAGCGATTGGTTATGGCAGATCCAGAGTGACTTGGGCAGATCCAATAGTTTTAAACTTCAACAGAGTACCCACCTACAAGGAAGTTAACGCTTGTCAATGGAGAGAGGCCAGACTCTCTGTACAAATGAAATGTACAAGAGTCTGGTAGAACCAGGCTAGCTTTACACTACCACTGATCAGACACTTGCATGTGTCATTATATTATTAACATTTTACCGAAATCAAGCTCAAAGGGTGGTTTTTGACCAGTGAATCACAGACATTTCGTGTCATACATGGCATTAATAATAATAATAATAATAATAATAATAATAATAATAATAATGTTTATTTCATATAGCACCTTTCAGAAAACTCAAGGTCGCTTTACAATAAAGTACAAATAAACATAACATAGAAACGTGACATAGAAACGATACAAAATAAACTGAGATGGATAACATAATAGATAGAGATACATATACATAAAATGATGAAAGGTCGCGAATGTGTTGGGGAATAGAATTTCAAAGAGTTGGGGCAATGGTACAAAAAGCCCTTCCACCAAACGATGATAATTTGTGCCTACGGATCGTCAACAGACCGGTATCGGAAGATCTAAGTGTGCGAACTGGGCAGTTGGTATGGATGAGATCAGAAATATAGTTGAGGGCAAGACCATGGAGTGCTTTGAATGTGATAAGGAGTATCTTGTATTGAATACGAAAGCGAACGGGTGGCCAATGAAGTCTGCATAAAATCGGAGTAATGTGGGAAGATTTCTTTGTGTAAGTGAGGACCCTAGCTGTGGAGTTCTGGATATATTGGATCGTATTTATTGATGAATTGGGTAAGCCATATAAAAGAGAATTGCAGTAGTCAAGCCGTGAACTGATGAAAGCGTGAACTAGGGTCTCAGCATCACTGATATTCAGAAATGGACGCAAGCGCGTAATATTACGAAGGTGAAAGAAGGCAGACTTAGTGAGCGAGGAGATGTGAGGAAGGAAGGAAAGAGAGGAGTCAAAGATTATACCAAGGTTTTTGACAAAACTCCGTCATCCAAGCATTTATATCATCAAAGCTGATATGGAATAAGTAGGGAAAGGAGCATTGCGTTGAGAATGTATGTGTAGTTGGGTGTCATCTGCATAGCAATGGAAGTTAAAGCCATGATGACGGATGATGTTACCTAATGAGAGCATGTAGATGATGAAGAGAAGAGGCCCAAGGACAGAACCCTGGGGAACACCGTGTGGGACAGAGGCAGTAGTGGACTTAGCCTGGCGGATGGAGATGTAATACTGGTGACCTGACAGGTAGGAGGTGAACCAGGATAGGGCAGTTCCAGAAAAACCAAGAGCAGAGAGTCATGAGATGAGAATACTGTGAGAGATTGTGTCGAATGCAGAGGAAATATCTAGAAGAATTAGAATACTGGTGGAGCCGGAGTCAGTGGCCATAAGGAGATCATTGACAACCCTAAGAAGTGCTGTGGAGGGTGCGGAAACCGGATTGAAAACATTCATAGTGGTTGTTAGATGACAAATGTGTTTGAAGTTAAGCAGTGACCACTTTCTCAAGCAGTTTCGAAAGAAATGGCAGATTTGAGATTGGTCTGTAGTTGGCCATGTCAGAGGGGTCGAGGCCAGGTTTCTGTAGGACAGGAGTGACGGCAGCAGTTTCTAACTCCAGAGGAACAGCACCAGTACTTAGTAGTTGGGAGATGAGAAGTGAAATCGGCAGTGAGATAACAAGTGCACATTTTTTAAGTAAAGCAGTAGGAGCGGGATCAAGATGACAGGAAGATGCGTTTGCTTTGTTGATTAGCTCAGAGATATAAGCAGGGGTTTCAGTGAGAGTACCAGGTGTAAAAGCAGTGGGGAAGTCGTGTGTGGAGACAGGAGAGATTATGGATGGGAAAAGATTATGAATGCTATCGATTTTATTTTGAAAGTGCATTAGAAGTGCATCGCATTACATTTTCATCAACTTACAACTTATATAGTTTATTGTAGCTCTCTTTTTTCTGTTGTTGGGGAAAATCTCATGTTATAAAATAAGAAGTTCTAGAAAGATAAAGAAAATTCTGTACGAATTAAAAGAGCCAGTTTTTTATTTACAATTGCATTGCAAACAAGCAGAGACGAATTTCAGAATTTGTCCAGAATTTGTGTGGCACTTCATGAGAGGCGGGGCGGAGTTATGAGGTTTGACTGACAGTTTGAGAAGCCAATGAAGTTACGAAGTTCATTCACAAGCTCATTTTACTAGTTTTCATTGGTTAATGCCTGCTCCAGAATGTCTAAGTTTATTAATCCTATAAGTTCATTACAAATCACACTGTATGACATCAAGGATCTAATAAACTTGGGCACAACATGTCTGTAGACTGTACGATAATAACACCCATTGAATCATAGGCTACGACACTAACAGGGTATCTGCACAATTTTTAAAGTCAAATTTAAGGCTTTTTAAGACCTTTTTAAGACCTGAAGAAATCAAAATTAATACCGTACATTAGGAGTGCGCAATATTGACAAAAATATGTCTAGATATTTTCAACGTTTTGTTGATAATAATTAGATGATATTTTACTGATTGTGTTTTTGTACTGGTATCCTGGCTGGTTTAGGCCTGTTGTTGACAGCAGACTCACGAAGATATTCATATTTTTTATATTCTATGCAGTGGTCAGTTCACAGTAGTGACCGAAATTAACATTTTTATTAAGGGGCAATATTTGCCACCTTAAATTGATTTCCAGGGGCATTTTCACCTATATATGGACATTGTTTCTAAACGTATTTAGAGGTATGCATCACCTTTTATGACAAATTCTAACATTCAAATTAAATTATATTAGAATAACACAGTACCAATGTCAAAATAAATCATTACATTAAATTCCATCCTTGCAGTGCAGAGGTGACACAGAAGCGGCATCAAAACTGGCATTAGCCTATAATTTACACTTCATTTACAATTGCATAAATAAAGCTATTCAATATTTAAATATGAAATGATTTATAATTTTAACGTTTTAATTAAAGGATACTTTAAATATGAAACTAAAACCACCAGTAGGTGGCGGCAACTCACTGTCTTAATAAGCGAGTTGTTGGAGTCAACCGATTTGATCAAACGGCTGATTCATTCAGAAAAACAAGTGATTGTTCATTGAATCGTTAAAATGATTCGTTCAAAACGCGGATTTCAGTAAAAAAAATAAAAAAAAATAAATCATCGCTGTCTGTTGGACCACGGCTTCATTATGAAATTCTCGTCGGCGATATAAAGTGAAAATTGACAATATTGTGTCCAAAAAGTAACTTACAATGTTAACTTTGTTGTTAATTTAACTGTTGTATAAAATAAATAGCACATTTGCAATTGTGCACAGGAAAACGGCACTCTTGCTCATGTGATATTCTAACAACATAATATGATATAAATATAAATATAAGACAAAAGCTAATTTGGGGACATCTATAACTGCACTGACACATCACGCAGTGAAAGCAAGCATGAGAGACAAACAGCTCGCACTTGCAGTGCCTCGTATATAGTTAAAACAATGATTACAATATCATCATAGTTCATAGACAATATCGCACACTCCTAAGCACATAAAGAATTAACTTACAATTGAACTGACATTTACTCGTTTTCTTCTCTCCTTTCGCGTGCAGGAGACAGACGTAGGCTAATATGCTGCCGTAAGTGACGCGAATTGTCACGTGAACAAGCAAATCCACAAAGATAGAATAAAAAAAATAATACGTAGGCCTACACTAATTAGATAGTTTTAATTTCGAAAGCATTTAGATAAGTCAAAGTGTCATCTAAAATGTAAGACCTTTCATAAGTAAAAATAAGACATTTAAAAAAAAAAAGTATTTTTTAAGACTTTTTATGGCCTTAAATTTAAAAACATCTAATTTAAGACCTTTTAAGAATTTTTAAGGATCCGCGGGGACCCTGACTAATATAGAAGAATAAAACGTCATCAGCATGTGCTAGTGGTAAACAAATATAGCAAGATGAATCGCACTTTGGCAATTGTGGTTTTTATGTGTGATGAAAGAAGAGGAGGAAGCGAAAGAGGAGACTATGGATGCGATCATGGCTAGGGAAAAGAGGCCAGTTTTACAAATTAAGCTTGAAGTAGTTTTAAGTTATAGCGGCATGTCACGTTGATCAATACGTCATTTCATGTTGCATTTTTATTGGCTAGTCACAGTGGTGGATGAAGTACATGAATTGAGAACTTCAGTAAAAGTACAGATATCCTCATCAAATATTACTCCATTATTAGTAGGCATGCACAGTATCTCGGCCGATCCCGATATGGTGGCCTATATATGTTCATTTTTAATGTTGTTGTTATCGGCCCGAAAAGAAAAGTTGCCCTATATATTAAAGCCGATAAATAATGTATTATTTCCTTCAGCTGAGACGCTACAGATGCGCACTGTTCAACATGATGGTTTTGAACTGCTTGAAATATGATTAAATCACTTAAAGAAGGAAAATACAGTAAAGTGCAGCACAAGTCTGTCATATCGGCTACATAAAATTATAATGAGAACATCATTTTGTGTTTGGGACATGCATTTTAATGGTGAGACGTTTGTTTTTGTAATCAGTTTCTCAAAAAAAAAAAAAAAAATTAATTTAGATTTATCAGCCAATATATTGATTATCGGCTTTCAAATATAAAATAATTTTTGTTATCGGTATCAGCCAAAATTTTCATATCGGTGCTTTTCTATTTTATTTGAGTAAAAGTACACATTTTTTTAATGCACTTAAGTATTACATGTAAAACGTACTGATTGATGAATGTTTATTTATTGTGCAATTTTACATACTTAGAATAATATATAAATAAATTGATATACATTTATATATTTTGCAATTATAGGTATATAATTGTCAAGTAGCCAGCAATAAGGAAGATTATGCAGACACTTAACCCTTATGTATTGCTCTGGAAGTAAGAAAACATATTTTATTACCAAAACATGTCCTACACTGATAACTACTGATAATTCAAGTTTGCAAAGTGAAAATGACAAAATATATAGTATACTAAAATGAGGAAAAACAAAATGTGTGTAGAATATGTGTTGACACATATAAACATGCAATATAAAAACAGACCTCACATTGGGAAAAATGTGTTAACATTAAAATAAACACTTGCAAACATACTAGTTTTATATCATTTGAAACTGCTACGGCAGCGGGGAAATTAAATTAATGGGCATTAATTTGCGTTATTTTAACGTTATGTTTAGTTTTTACCTAAAATCTTCTCTGTTTAGACAAAAATGCACATATACTGTATGGACATGCCCACATTCAAGCATTACAGTGGGCTTAAACAGCTCGCCACAAACAACTGACAATCGTGACCTAAATATGATTTTCATTTACAATAATAAATACTAAAAGTCAGAATTAGTAACTTTTCACGCCATTAGTGACTCAAGCTCTGAGGATCTCCCGTTCTCGACTCATTTTGAGTCGGACTTAATCTCATCTCTTGATCATCTGAATCAGTGAGTCGTCGTCTCGATAACAGATGCTTTCGGATCGGTTCAGTGCAACTTGTGAACCGATTTAAGTGAAAAGAACCAGCTCATTCATTACTCAGACACCGCTATCCCGCCTCGGAGTGGCTTCAATTTCTTCAGTTCAAAATAACGAATGTTTTTGGAAATGCAGTGGAGTAAAAAGTACAATATTATGTTTTGGAATATAGTGAAGTAAACGTTTCCCAAAATAAAAATACTCCCATAAAGTACAGATACTTGAAAATTTCACTATACTTAAAGTCAATAATTTCATCAAAATGACAAATGTTTTTTCTTCTTCATGCCTTAAAATATCTTGAATGTAACGCGACACCCTTGCCTCATTTAGTATGCGCGGTTCTATGAATATGCAAATGAGCCCCGCCTCCACTCACTCACTCAGCTCAGAGATCCACTGGTTGACGATCACACGTTGATCTGATTGGTTACAAGGAAGTTTGTGACGTCAGAAACACCAGCGATTTCAAAGCGTGTTTTTGAGACTGTCTTTGGTTCACTGCAGTTTTAAGGAGGAAATACTCAGCAATGGTGTCGACTTATGAACTTACACATGGTTTGTCTTAAAGCAGATTAAAAACACCACATAGACACATAAACAACATTAAAAGCTGGACTTTAAGTACAGTAATGTCCATCACTGACTAGTCAGTAGAAGTAGGTCATAGCATCAAACACACTGTGAGAAGATCTTACGAAATTTATGACACTGTCAAGAAAATTATCGCAGACTATCTTTGGTCACATGACCATGACAACGTCTCTCACTGTACGATGTAGGATCACGGTTTAGGAGCCACGACCACAGAAATTGCCACGATTGATCATCTTTCGTCTGGGACTTATGCTTTTTTCACATGTCTATATTTGTTTAGCTGTTGCTGTTTGATCATGAAAAGCTCCAGTTCTTCTCTATATCAGTGTCAGTGTTTCTGAACTCCTGAAACGCCTCCAGTGTAGTCTTGAGTTTCTTCCTCATTTGAATAATTCATACGCAGAATAAAGGGGCGGGGCCTGGTTGAGTTAGTTAGTAGTGTGTTAAACTGGCGGTTATGGTAAGGGGCGGGACATTTCCCAAACACACTCGCAGCGCTCAACCAATCACAACACACTGCTCCAGCCGACCAATCAGAGCACAGTGTGCTTTTCAGAAGGAGGGGCTTCATAGAGACAGGAACTAGACAGAGCGTTACTGACAGACTGGGAAGAGAGGAGCTGCAACAATGGAGAATGTGAAAAATCTGATTTATGAAACAAGGATATATAACCCAGAAGGCAATTTTGCGTTTAAAAGACGTCTAATAGCCGTCCAAACACAGCCCAGGCGTCCGGCTAAAACAAGGAAAAATTGGGCTGTCAGTGAAAATGTAATAGACGTCTAAACCATCGCCCGAGAATAGACTAGTCATCAATTAGACAACATGTCAAAGAAATGAAATCAAACAGCTTGTAATCACTGTTGACTTTGCTTTCATGATGGAATATCACACATCTCATCTCGCAAGTTATTTTGGCAAAAACGACATGTAACAAATTCAAGGTTATTTTGTCTAGAAGTGTGTTGCTCATAGCCGGACTGTATCGGGTCTATAGTTAACCTAGACGGAGAAATGACGGCTATTGCTTGCTGGGAAGGTTCTGCCTGACAGCGACGCTCTGAAGTTTTAAAGCACCAGTGAGAGACATGTTCTGTGTTTGCTGTATTGCAGTGGGAGATGGTTCATTAAATCAGGTGACTGCAGCGTTTGTGTTTCTCACGCTGCGAGAGCAGAAGAAAAAAAACAAGTCAGATGGTTGAGTTTGTGCCTCACATGTTCATCTGGGACGCGAGTCACAGAAACGTCATCTGAATAAAACATGGCATCTAATGAACCACACGGAGACGTGCTTTAAACCAGCCGAAAGGAAGCACTTTAAACCCTGTGACACCAACAGATCCATCCGTTTAAGAGCATTATGATCTGATTCAGAACAACAGATATGAAAAATGTCTCTGTACGTCTGTGAACGGTTCAAAACGCATCTCTGTTGCTGCTGGATATGAATGCATTTAAATAACTGATTATCTCTCGCTAAATAATGCAAAGCAAAATGCAACTTGGAAAAAAACGTCCAGTTTCATCATCTTTCATCCGGGTGATTTTCTCATGAATATATTTGTGAGTCGAGTGGGTCATGGTGAATACTGAAGCTAGCGCTGGGATCAATGGTGTGTGTGTGTGTGTGTGTGTGTGAGTGTGTGCGTTCTCCACGGGGGTGTTTGACAATCGAGCGTGGCAGACACGGAGACAGAGGAGCTAATTTTAGCTCGGAGGCTCAGCCCACCCATAAATCACTGCGGCAGGGGCTGGAGATGAAGGACACCGGTTGAGCGTCTGCTCACACACTCACTGCACACGTGTGTGTGTTCATACACACCAGAAGAGCGCTGTGATGTAGCCGTTGATACATGCTAAGGTGAACATGTTTGCAACAGGCTCCACACCAGCAGAGGGCCCTGCTGAGCTGATCAAACTGTGCTTTGGTTTAAGTCACTATTAAACTCACATTTCTTTTTTGCAGTGTTTATTATAGATTATTCATCATTATTGTTTTAAATTCCTGTTCTTGTTAATCTTGAATCAGAATAACTCCCTCTTGCAGCATCTCTTCTCTTCTCTGATGATGTGGGCGGGGCTTTAACCTGTCACTCACATGAGATCAGCCAATAACAATATGCATATTCATAGAACTGCGCATACTAAATGAGGCAAGGGTGTCGAGTTACATTCCAGATATTTTAAGGCATGAAGATTTTTTTTTTCAAGGAAAAAACATTTGAATGTGTCATTTTGGTGATCAAAGATCAGAAAATTATTGACTACACAGGCTTTAATAATAATAATAATGTATTATTATATACAATAATAATTATATATAGTATTTGAATTATACTTAAAATACGAAAGTTTATTGTAGATATCTATAATTAAACTCCTATGAAAGTCAACCGAGACATCATTGGTCAGTCCTCATTAATTGTATGTTCATGGGAAAGAGCGAGCAGCTAAATGATGATAACTGCTGTGATTGAGACACAGACACACACACACACACACACACACACTGACCTCCAGGATGTAATTGTGACACACACACACACACACACACACACACACACACACACACACACACACACACTGACCTCCAGGATGTACTTCTGCAGGGACTGGATGTCTGCGAGAGCCTCGGCGTCCTGATGGATCACCACCACCTCCTTCAGCGGATACTGAAAACACACACACACACACACACTCGCGTCACACACACATGCAGTGACTCCAACATGCTCCAGCTCAGCTCTCAGGGGTGCAGCGGGTCTCAGGTGATCGTGACCCGTACGGATCAGCTCCACACGGCTTGGCACGCGTGTGACTCACGGATTACCTGATACATTTAACCATCACAGAGTGAAAGTTTATAATTTGGATGTTTTATGTTTTGCCAATTTCCACATTCAACTGTGCGCACAGATGCACACACACACTGGCTACGTTTACATGCAACCAGATAATCCGTCAGTAATGGGATCGGCGGCTCAATCGGACTGAAGCCTTCATGTAAAACACCTTAATCGATCAGACTGAGCTCGATCCGACTGGGATTTGGATCGGATTGAAAGGGGGTTTACTCCTTTTCTAATCCGATCGAGAGAACATGTGAACACTTGATCGGACTGAAACCGAAACTGAAAGGTCTGCGCACGTGCAGTGATGTAGAAATAGCGTAATGCCGTGTGACAGAACGAGCTGTTCTTCCTGTCGTATAAACGAGTGTCCCGTCATTCTGTAATCCTCCTTTCCCTGCGTCTGTGACCTGGAGCAACGTCCCACCAGTGTTTCAGACTCTCATCCACAGACGATCAATATAAGCAGCGGCACAGCGGTTCATTTGCTCATCGCCTCCAAATTATGACCAGAAATGGATAAATATTAAGTCTGCTGTTTAAAACAAATAAAGAACTGATGTAGGAGAATAGTTATTATGCGCAAACAGCGGGAAACTCTGTATATTCGTGCAGTGTGCGTGTGCCAAAAAATAATATTCCTACTGTTGTCTGTGTCAATTATGTTAAAGAGATTATTCGGAGTAAAATTTTGTTGTTTTATTAAAGGGATGGTTCGGAGTAAAATCAGCCTAGGGTCCTTTGCACCATGACCTCGAGCCAAACACCCCCAGAAGCCTTTTCCCCTTGGTTGAACATTATTAAAGTTAGAGCTTATTTAGAGATATCAGCCGGATGGTTTAGTGCAGGCGCTAATGGATCCAATGATGTATCCCGTAAATTGCCCCACTAATAATGCCCAGAATGGCACCACACTTCTACAGTAGTACAAATAGGTTCTGTACTCATAAAACGAGGCATTGGGAAGTTTGTAAGTACATCAGGAGTTTATTTAAATAACACTTGCCTGGCGGCTAATGCTACCGCTAACGTGGACACCGACGTCACTTCAGTGATTTGGTAAAAGCACGTAAAAGTCCTGCAGAAAGCGATCATAAGGATGTAGTGTAACGACGCCCAGTTCCAGGAATGCACTAATATTTTGTTGGTAGTACCAGTTTATAACAATTATTAGTTAACACTAAGTTATCAAAAACGTAAAAAAAATAATAATTCGTCGTTACACTACATCCTTAAGCATCGCTTTCTGCAGGACTTTTACGTGCTTTTCCCAAATCCCTGAAGTGATGTCGGTGTCCACGTTAGCGGTAGCATTAGCCATCAGGCAAGTGTTATGGTCTGATGTACTTACAAACTTTCCAATGCCTCGTTTTATGAGTACAGAACCTATTTGTACTACTGTAGAAGTTTGGTACCATTCTGGGCATTATTAGTGGGGTCATTTACCAGATACATCATTGGATCCATTAGCGCCTGCACTAAACCATCGGCTGATATCTATAAATAAGCTCTAACTTTAATAATGTTCAACCAAGGGGAAAAGGCTTCTGGGGGGTGTTTGGCTCGAGGTCATGGTGCAAAGGACCCTAGGCTGATTTTACTCCGAACCATCCCTTTAATAAAACAACAAAATACAGCTTTAACAAAGATTAAACTATATTTAGTTTCTACAGTGAACAAATAGTGTTATTTTACATTTAGGCTTAATTATTCATTTCTGTACCTGAATACTACTGTTAGACTTTGTAACTTTGTTATTCAGTATTCATCTCTGCTCGTAATGTCTTCTGTCTGCCCGCATCGGTATATATACAGTCAAACCAAACATGATTCAGACACCAGATATCATTTTTGATATTTCTTTACTAGTGTGATCAGGACACTATAGTTCATTATGTAAGTGAGGAGAGCAGAATACAGTAAACTGTGAGATATTATACACATGAAATCTTCATACAGTGACATTAATAAACATTTGAGACCAAAAATGATTCAGACACTTTGAGCTGATCATGTTTTGCTGAAGTGTTTTGTCTTTAATTGCTAATGCTCTTTTTACACACACAGACTGAACAAAATGAAGCATTGCTTGGTGATTGGTTGAGCTAAACTGGTATTATCTAATTGTGTAGTTAAATTTAACAGCTGACAGATATTCAACATAATTCATGTGTGAGACAGTCTAACAGAAGGACGGAGAAAACCAGTCAAATATCCACTGAGTTCTGCTCATATTTTAGTACCATTTTCTAAACTATAGCGAATAAACTGAGATAATGTGAGAAATGTTGAGGGTGTCTGAATAGATTTTGGTTTGACTGTATATATATATCTCATTTCTTTTGCTGATCCGAGCAATGATCCGATCCGTGGCTCAAAAACCATAAATGATCCGAACCGTGAGTTTTGTGATCCGTTGCACACACTCACACACACTCTCTGAGGGTTCATCACGGTAATAATGAACGTCTCTCACCTTGACGGGAAGAGTCTTGCGGTCTCGGATCACACGGCCCAGCTCGATGACCGACTGCATCTGGGACACCGCGTTCTCAATGCGCTTGTCAATCAGAGACTCCCTGCCAAACACACACACACACACACACACACACACTCAGCTGTGGAAGAGCTCGAACAATCACAGAACTGACAGCGGAGATCCGTCCAAACAACCAGTGACTGAAACACATGCGTCATGATGTGGATTTTACAGATATTTTAAAGTGAAATTCCGGGACTTTTCAAGCACTACTTTTTGGGTTTTCAAGGATTACAATCATAGATCGCACTCATCAAACAATATCTTTAGTGTTTTTAAACTCAAATTACAGATACAAGGTATCCAAAATACAACATATTGAATAATATACGAAGAGTTCAGATGCAAAAGCCCATAAAAATGATCATTCTAGAGGAAGATTTCAGATGGCACTTAGAGGCTTTTGCATCTGAACTCTTCATTATTACATTAAATACAAAGTTTATAATGGTTAGTATTGTTCAATAAGTAATATTTGATATTATAATGTTGGTGTACAGCGTATTTATTTATTTATTTTTGAAAAAATGAAATTTCATACATTTTGTATTTAAATAAGTCAAGCACTTTTCAAGTACCTCTTCGTAAATAAGTCTGTTTTTAAGGACTTGCATTTCAAAAAGTCAAATTCACGTCCTTTAAGCCCCTTTTACGAACCCAGTTTTGATTATTTTACAGACAGATCAGCGCACACGTAACACACGTTAGCATTCATATTTCAGCTCTTCACATCTCATTTTGTTCTTTGTCTTTTCACACTATTTCCTCATTATAAAGTGCTAACCGGTTTCCGTATAGCTGTATAGTTTATTACAGCCGTAGAGGAACAAATGTAGACTCACTCAGTCACAGTTTGAGTTTAAATAGTTTCTGATTTCTCCGTTTTGGTTTGCCAGCCTTTCCTGAATTCTTATTAAAACTGCAGTGTGTTTTATACTAATACACAGTAGAAACATTTATGATTATTATCAGTGTTGAAAACAGTTGTGTTTTTTCCAGGATCTTTGATGAATAGAAAGTTGAAAAGAACAGCATTTATCTGAACTCTAAAGCTTTTGTAACATTAAACACTACCGTTCGAAAGTTTGCGGTCAGTAAGAATTTGAATTTTTTTGGAAAAAAATGTATTAATACTTTTATTCAAAAAGTGTCGGTCAAGACATTTATAATGTTACAAAATAATCTATTTCAATGCTGTTCTTTTGAACTTTCTAATCATCAAAGAATCCAGAAAAAATAATTGTACACGACTGTTTTCAACACTGATAATAGTAATGAACATTTCTTGAGCATCAAATCATCATATTAGAGTGATTTGTGAAGGATCATGTGACACTGAAGACTGGAGTAATGATGCTGATAATTCAGCTTTGATCACAAGAATAAATTATATTTTATTTTATTAAGTTTATTTTAAATTGTACTAATATTTCACAATATTACTTTTTTTTTTCTTTTTTTTTATCAAATAACTGCAGCCTTGGTGAGCAGAAGAGACTTCTTTTAAAAACATAAAAATCTTACCGATCCCAAACTTTTAATCGGCAGTGTCTCTCAGACTGCTTGTAGTCATTAACAAAATATACCCATGTGCAGTAATGTTGAAAAGTGAGGATGCAACGCATCGTGATATCGAGTCAGACTGAATCGTGGACATGATAATCATAATCGGATTGAATCGTGAGATCAGTGACAATTCACACCCGTTACACAGTTCATTCAGGTGTCACATCCACAGGTCACATGGTGTCAAACAGCATCTAAATGCTTGTCCTCATGTTAAATCATTACACAAAGCTCCATCCCTGAACCGTTTCTCGGTTACATCAGCAAACGCAGTCCAGACGACTGAGGAGAAGAGATGTTTAATCAGTGAATGTTCTCCGTGTCCTCTCCTCGTCTCGGACACACGGTCACCTCTGCGCTTATTAATACACACACAGCACAGTAACACGGGACACTCGCTGAATATAGAGGAGTGAGGAGGAACAGACCTGAGGAGCGCTTACAGGCGAACTGCAGCTCTCGTGAATGTGTTCACACACTGAATCACGCGAGGACCTGACCGTGACACACTCTTCAAAAACTAAACACAAATTTCTTTCTTAAATATGAGCAAAATTCCAGTTAAATTCAAATTCTAAAGGCAACACTTAATGTTAGAGGGGAAAAGTTCTGTATCGTCTCCTATGAACACAAGAGCGCAATAAGCAAATCAAATATAAACCAAATCAAGCATCGCATCTTTTATTGAACTGAACTGACATTCACTTTTGAAACAATTGTTCTTCAGTAAAATATAATGCCCTTAATGTGCATGCGAGGAACATTAGTGCGTTAAACTGAGTTTGTGCATCAGTGACCTGAGAAAACACACTTCAACACACACAGCGTAATGAACTACATGAACACACACTAGCCATTCAGAAACACTCACTTCTACTTCAGAAACACTTCATCATCTACATATCGATCATAAGAAACACCAGACGCTCTTGATCTGAGCGAGTGCGTTTCAGCTGATGAACACACACACACACACACACTCAGCCTCTGACTGATGTGCAGGTTTGGTCAAGTGTGTCGTTGCACAATCTTTGCCTCCGACTGAGAGGGTTTTCGTCAGCAGGACGACTTTTCCCACCAATTTTCAATTTACAATTTACATGATCAACGCAGCCGTTGCGCGCTTTACTGGCTAACAAAACAAAAACAATATTAGCTATGATATTAGCAATATTAGCTATAAGCTAACAAAAACACACCGCGTCAGTCACGTCTTAATGTCTTCATCCCTCTTGACAAACCAAAAGATTTAATGCACAGTTTTTGCATTGGTGTGTGCAGGTTTTTTTATCATTTTTGGTAACACTTTATAATAACTGCACGCTATTAATCATTAGTTAAGCATTAGTAAACAGTTAATTCATCATTGATAAAGCATTAATAGACATTAATAAGCCGTTTATAAATACAGCTATAAATACTTTGCTCTTGATTTATAAGCATATCTATAATGTGTTTGATAATTGTATTTTCATACTTTATTAATGATCAATTTATCATTTCTAAATGAAGTACTGCATTATTTACAAACCAGTTATTTAGGAGTTGTCAGTAGTTCATAAGATCACTTAGAAAGTGTAAGTAAATGATTAATAAACTTTAAATACATATTATTATTCAGACATATAGTAATAGTTACTTAGTGTGTTAATAAATGCTTTATTAACATGTATTTCTACTGTAATTCAGGGTTAATTCAGGGAGTTATAAAGCATTTAGTAGTGGTCAGTTCACTATGTTTGTGAGCTCATCTAAAGTGAGGACTAGTTATGCCTTGTAAAGCATTTATAAAGGAGATTTAAAGGCTGGTAAATATTCTATGTTCTCTATCAGTGTGTGTGTGTGTTTCCTTTTTCTGTTTAGAAGATCAATGAGTCTTTAAATCTCCTTTATAAACGCTTTACAAGGCATAACTAGTCCTCACTTTAGATGAGCTCACAAAAATAGTGAACTGACCACTACTAAACGCTTTATAACTCCCTGAATCTACAACATTTACTTACACTTTCTAAGTGATCTTATGACTCAATGACAACACCTGGTTTGTAAATAATGGTAAATAATGTAACCGGTTTGTAAATAATGCTATACTTCATTTAGAAATGATAAATTGATCATTAATAAAGTATGTAAATACAATTATTAAACACATTATAGATATGCTTATAAATCAAGAATAATGCATTTATAGTTGTATTTATAAACTGCTTATTAATGTCTATTAATGCTTTATGAATTAACTGTTTAGTAATGCTTAACTAATGATTAATAGCGTGCAGTTATTATAAAGTGTTACCTAATTTGTTTATTCGACGAATATTCAAAATGCACATTTGCATTAGCCAGGCCTGCATGCTTCAAACACCCTCTCAACATCTGACCAGATGCAGGAAGAGCTCTGTGTGTTGATCGGCTTCAGAACAACTGATGAAGTTCATCAAATAAGGAAGGAAAAACTATTTTAGTCTCAGTTCTAGCCTGTCAAAATGTAAATGAGGTTATGAGTTTAATCAGCTTCTGCATATCACTGTGTTCACGCTCCCGAACGCCACGACACACACACACACCATGATCTCTGACGCTGTGTGTTGATGGAAACACTGCATGACAGATCGACTGTCAGAGTCCGCTTGTGTTCGACTCAAACTCACTCATCAGAGCTAATCTCATCATTTCAGGTACAAAAATGTCAGTTAACTTTTCAATTCTGCATTTTAAATAAGTGTTCCATTATTATTTTTAATAAATAATAATAATATAAATATATTTTAATATTATTAGATTTATAGATTTTAAATTGTACTATTATCATTTTTATTTTACAACGAATGAGTTACAAATTATTATTTTTTTTAATTATTTAAGATTATGAATAATAATAATAATAATAATAATAATAATAATATATTATTTGAATATCAGGTTTATATGTTTTAATTGTACTATCATTATATTTTTATAACAATTATTTAATTAAACCATTTATTATTTATGAAGATTATTAACAATAATAATATATTATTTTAATATCAGGTTTATATATTTTTAAATGTACTATACTTATACTTATATTACAATTGCTTAATAGAAAATAATAAATGATGATTCAACTATTTATTAAGAATATTATTATTAATAATAACAATAATATTATTATAATATTATTTTATTTATGTTTTAAATTCTATTATAATTTTTACATTACAAATAATGAGTTGAGTTTTCAATTATTGTTTTTAAATTATGTAAAATAATATTTATACATTTTATACATTATTGTTTTGCAAACATGTTTTAAATTATTTTTTTATTATTATTTATTTGTATTAATAATTATAACAACAACATTTATATATTTTTAACTCACCTATAATGATTTTTACATTACAATATATTAGTTAAGTTTACCAGTACAGTATTTAATTATTTATTTATATTAATATTATATTATTTATATATTTTTAACTCCACTCGTTATTTTTATATTGCAATTAATGAAGTGTCAAGAAATTGTTTTATACATAGTAGAATGTTCATTTAATTGAAAAAACATTCTAATGACATCATCTTTATTATGACAGAAGGTGTTTGCTAACGGCCATGAATATTGTTTTATATAGTATATATGTTATGATGGTAAAGGGCGATGTTAGCATGATGGCTGTAGCGTGTACCTGGCGTGTGGCAGCATGAGGTAGTGGATGCTGCCCGTGTCCTTCTCCTCCACTGACGCCGGGTCCATCAGGTGACGCAGGTTCTGGTACATCATCTCCGTTATGAACGGCGTGAAGGGAGCCTGGGCACAAGAAACACTTCTTAAAGGTGCAGTGTGTCATTTTTAGCGGCATCTAGAGGTGAGTTTGCGAATGGCAACCAACAGAAGTTACGGTGGCCGACAGGAAGTGATGTCGTCGTCTGAGACAGCAGAGAGTAGCCATAAACAATGTGGATTCTTTACAAAGATAAAGAAATTATGCTTGCTTAATTATTCAGTAAAACGATGTTATTGCGAATATTATTGTAACTTGTTCATCATTATGTCAGTGTTTTATTCGCTGACTTTAGCTATAGCTTCTTCATTATATAAGGTCTTTATACACCACTGAAAATATAGTTATGTATATGATATTGCATTTCTGGCAACAGATCCTCCTAAATATTCCGCAATGCACCTTTAAGTGAATAAATAAACTACAGACAGAAGCTAAGACACTATCACCACACAAAGCCAAGGTTTCCTTCACTGAAGAGTCATTGAAGCATTAAGTTGTTCCTTGAGTTAAATAATCACTGATGGGGAAAATGGGTCAGTAATTAATTATTGCCGTAAACTGAAGCCCTGCCTTCACAGTTATGAACTGCATTACACTGCAGATATCAATAGTTTCAAATAATAATTCAACTCTCATGTTGTTGGAAAACCCATATGACTTTCAGCGGAACACAAAACTGAATCGTGCCGGTCGCGCTTTTCCGCTGTGACAGTCGCCCGTGTGACTTGTGCGATATATATACAAGTTTTTGTAAGTCATATGATGCTTTGCGTGAGAAACAGACTGAAATTTGAGTAGTCAACTGTGGCGAGCAGGACGAGGCCGGTGGCGTGAGTGATAATGAGCGACGCACCGCTCTCGTATCTCTCACGGAGGAGCGGAAGCATAACACCGTGTTCAAACCAGACGAGATGCGATAAGATTCAAGTGATTTGTCTGTCCACATTGTCCAATCAAAACCCACAGCCAATCAGAACAGGGTGTGGGCGGAGTCAGCCAATCACAACAGTGTGTGGGTGGAGTCAGCCAATCAGAACAGCGTGTGGGTGGAGTCAGCCAATCAGAACAGCGTGTGGGTGGAGTCAGCCAATCAGAACAGCGTGTGGGTGGAGTCAGCCAATCACAACAGTGTGTGGGTGGAGTCAGCCAATCAGAACAGCGTGTGGGTGGAGTCAGCCAATCAGAACAGCGTGTGGGTGGAGTCAGCCAAAAAGAACAGCATGGGGGCGGAGTCAGCCAATCAGAACAGTGTGTGGGCGGCGTCAGCCAATCAGAACAGCATTTGGGCGGAGTCAGCCAATCAGAACAACGTGTGGGCGGAGTCTCGCAACACCAGAGAGTAATCTTGACGGCACTCGCAAGAAAATGGATAAATAGCTACATAATCAAATTCACAAATATTACACCATTTAAACATTATTCAAATACATAGGCTACTGAGTTACTAAAACAATCTTTGTCAAATAATACACTTGTTTGTTCACAGTTTGAACGTTCTTGTTTCCATTTGTTTAATTTCAAGATCTGAGGTGAATTATCCACTGTTGCTTTTACAGCCACAAAGCTGGAGCACTAAATGATATTCAGAGTCACATGACACGCTTTTAACATTAAATAAAGCGCATAAACAGCACCTGAGATCATCATCGCCACACTCTGTGTTTGTTGTTCCAGCGCGACGTCGCAGAAAAATAGAAACAGTTTCTAAATTAGAGTCGCCGCGTGTCGCCGTCGCGCCTGGTCAGGACAAACACTCTGAACAACATGGAAAAGACGCCTTTTATCACGCGGCACGTGTAGTTAGGACACGGTATACAGGAGGAGCGACGACAGTGAAGATCGAGAGAGGACCAGGCCTGGATTTATGTTGTGTTTTGTTTGTTTTATTATGTGGCAGCAGTCGTCCGTCAGGGGCTGCTCTCTTTTACTTTCCTGCATTTTATTATTAAAGTCTGTGAAAGTTGGCCAGTTCCCGCCTCCTCCTTCCCACCATAACAAACTTTGCTACAAATTTACTTTCAGTCTTTTAAATAAACATGTTTGATCTTTAAGCAAAGCTGTCGTATGACTACAGAAGACGTCCAGTGGTCAGATGAGCTGCTGATATGATATGCAGTTTTGAAGCTTGACAGCTCTAGTTTTCATTCACTGCCATCACACTAAAACCAGTGGTCAGGATATAAAAAAATATAAATAAACTCAGCTTTTGTGTTGCACAGAAGAGAGAAAGTCACACAAGACAGAAATTACATTAAAATAATGACACAATTATAATGTCAACTATTCCAGAAGGAAAGATTATTTAATTATTATTATTATTATTATTTTAGTTATTCATTCATATTCGTCTGTTTGTTTCGTAAAGCATAAACTTAGCAAAAATGTATTAAATTGATGTTTAAAACAAGAAAAAATGATCTTCTTCAACAGTTCTGCATTTCAAGTAAAAGATTGTTTTTAACAAGAAAATGTTAAATTTTTTCAGTGTACAAAAAAAAAAACTTTATTTTTTGGTTTTAGTAATATAAAAAATATATATATATTTCAAAAAGCATTGCTACACTTCTATATTCAATAATTTCATCCCCATCCACTGAGAACGGCCACATTCCTCCTCCTGAAAGCAGTGTTTGACTGTGTTTTCTGAGCGCTGGCGACACTCACCATCAGTCGACACATGGAGAGGAGCACACTGAAGAGGGTCTCCAGGGCACGGATACAGTCTTCAACACCACTCTCACCCTGAACACACACACACACACACACAGAGAGAGAGAGAGAGAGAGAGAGAGAGGATAACAGCTGCAAGCACTGCTGACTCCTCCGCTCTTAAACACACACAACACTGCAGTGTCACAACACCAAGCATCACGTCTGAGCCTGCAGGTCCTGGCTCTCATTTATTAAACTGTGCGTACGATCCTTATTAAAAGTGCACGTGCGCCTGAAAGTTAAAAATGGCGTACACCAAAAAAATATTCAAAACTCCCTTTATAAAACACAGTCAGGATTGTGCACATGCGTCTCCACCCCGAAATAACCATATATGGAGCTTACAATGCCGAGTTTTGTCCTCATCTGCAAAACTCCAATAAATAAATCAAAATAGTATAAAATACATTTCAGAGGTAGTTTTTCTCAATCCTTTCCACTGGCCAAATATAATGTTTAATTGCTTTATATTTTTAATGGAAACAGATAGGCCTTATTGTGCATTATTGATCATTACTTGCGTGAAAATATTATGTTCTGCTATTATCATGCGCTAAGCAAACATTAAAATCGCATCGCATCCACTACAAATATTTCTATTTATTAGAATATAAAAAATGTTGTAACTTCTCTGTAATGATTTCATGTAATTTAAGTGCGTAACTCCATTAATAAGAATGGCATATTTGATGTAAATGTGTATATCAGATGTAAAACATAGTTTAAATCATTATTTTAGTTATTATTGTGAACATGCACTGTATTTATGACTCATAATGAGGATTTAAAGTGGCTTTCCTGAGACCACAGATCTCCGTTTACAACAGAACGTACAGAGACACTGTCCAGGAGCGAGAGCAGAACACACACAGACTGAGCAGGAGAAATAAAGTTATTTATTAATATAAACCTGATTATCCAGGTTTAGTGCAAAGAGTTTCCTCAATATTAGAGAACGCTAACGGGCTTAGGACAAACACCTGGGGTCTCATTTATAAAGCGTGCGTACGCACAAAACGGGGCTGGAAACGTACGTACGCCAGTTCCCACGCAAAGGTTGTGATCTATAAAAAACAAACTTGACGGGAAAATGTGCGCACCTTTAAGCAAACTTTGAGCCGTGCGTACGCACATTCTGGAGACAAAGGGAATTGGCGACACCGATGGTGAGCTGGAGTTAAGTGTCTTTTTGGTAACTTTTAGACAGAAAATCTAAAGAAAATTTAACATATACAGAAAGATAATACAAATATAATTTCACTCACCAAGCCTGTCACTTGAAGCAAATATCCATCCCTTCTTAAATGTCCGCGCCAGCGAGCGCGTTGGGCCGTTTAGTGAAACTGACGCAAAACAGTTTAAATAAATAAAATTATGTTTTAAACTATGTTTTACTTCTGATATAAACATTTAGATTAAATATGCCATTCAAATTAATGGAGTTAAGCACTTAAACATGAAATAATTACTGAGAAGTTACAACATTTTTATGTTCAAATTCAGTCAATAGAAATATTTGTTGTGGATGCGATGTTTTTGAACACTTTTCCTCTGGCATGCTGTTTTAATGTTTTAACCCCAGAGATAACTGCTTATCATGATAATACCAGACAGTCTGAGAAAATAGTTTCGTGCAAATAATGCCCAAGGCCTATCTGTTTCCATTAAAAATATAAATCAATTAAAAATACAATTCGGCCAGTGGAAAAGATTGAGAAAAACTTTCTCTGAAATGTATTTTATACACTATTTGATTTATGTATTCAAAAACAAGGCAAGGATAGGCAACTACTTGATTTTTATTAATGTAATGTGTCTTGTACCGTTAAACGTTATCACGTGGATGAATAATCATATGCAAATGATATGTAGATGAGGATCTGCATAGTAAAACTAGGCGTTGTAAGCTCCATATATGGTTATTTCGGGTGGAGACACATGTACGCACAATCTTCCGCTGACTGGGATTTATAAAGTGAATTCTGCGCAGGTTCTGGCGTACGAACGGTTTTATAAATCTGAATATTTTTTTGCGTACGCCATTTTTGGCTTTCGGGCGCACGTACAATTTTAGTAAGGTTCCTACGCACAGTTTTATAAATGAGACCCCTGGTGCACACCTCATTTTTAAAGCAAGCAACTGTCCTTAATACAAGTGAGTGTAACATTCTTATTTATCATAATTGGTAATTAAAATCAGGACAGTTTTTAGTATTGAAAAGTTCGAGAAAATCTCACAAAACCTGTCAAATGTATGTTTTTTTTCTTGTATATTCTATATTTTGTGTGTTGTCGGGAGGGAGTAAAATATCCGTTTTTTCTATTCCATCTTTATTAGTTTATATAGAGAATGTCTGGTGAGATCTGAGGAAAACAGAGGCAGCATGGGAATAAAAGAATGTCAGGACGGACTCACAGGGAATGTTTATCTGCGGTTATGAAGAGTCTCCACAGAGTACTGACTCTTCTGGGCATTTCATTATGTTGTATGTGAATGTGTAAAGAGAATTAGCCAAACTCAACTCTATAGTCTCAGCATCACTCAAATGTGTTTAAATAAACCTGATGAACCATGTGTTTTCTTTCTTTCTTTCCTTCTTTCCTTCTTTTTTGTCCTCATTCCTTTTTTCCTTACTTCCTTCCCTCATACTTTTCCCACTTACTTTCCTTTCTTTCCTTCCTTCTTTTTTCCCCTTTCCTCATTCCCTCCTTCCTCCTTTCCATCCTACCTCTTTTCTTTCTTTCTTTTTTTCCTTTCTTTCTTTCTTACTTCCTTACTTCCCTCATACTTTCCCACTTACCTTCCTTTCTTTCCTTCCTTCTTTTTTCCCCTTTCCTCATTCCCTCCTTCCTCCTTTCCATCCTACCTCTTTTCTTTCTTTCTTTCTTTCTTTCTTTCTTTCTTTCTTTCTTTCTTTCTTTCTTTCTTTCCTCTTTCTTTCTTTCTTTCTTTCTTACTTCCCTCATACTTTCCCACTTACCTTCCTTTCTTTCCTTCCTTCCCTCCTTCCTTCTTTTTGCCTCCTTCCTTCATTCTTTCCCTCCTACCTTTTCTTTCTTTCTTTCTTCCCTTCCTTCCTTTTTTCTTTCCTTCTCTCTTTTTTGCCATGCTTCCTTCTTTTTCCTTCCCTCCTATCTTCTTTTCTTTCTTTCTTTCTTTCTTTCTTTCTTTCTTTCTTTCTTTCTTTCTTTCTTTCTTTCTTTCTTTCTTTCTTTCTTTCTTTCTTTCGTTTTTTCCCCTCCTTCCTTCTCTCATACTTTACCTCTTATCTTTTTTCTTTCTTTCCTTCCCGCCTCACTCCTTCTTTCCCTCTTACTTTCTTACCTTCCTACCTTCCTCCTTTACTACCTTATTTTTTCCCCTCCTTCCTTCATTATTTTCTTTCTTTCTTTCTTACTTCCTTACTTCCCTCATACTTTCCCACTTACCTTCCTTTCTTTCCTTCCTTCCTTCCCTCCTTCCTTCTTTTTCCCTCCTTCCTTCATTCTTTCCCTCCTACCTTTTCTTCCCTTCCTTCCTTTTTTCTTTCCTTCTCTCTTTTTTGCCCTGCTTCCTTCTTTTTCCTTCCCTCCTATCTTCTTTTCTTTCTTTCTTTCTTTTATTTTTTTCCCTCCTTCCTTCTCTCATACTTTACCTCTTACCTTTTTTCTTTCTTTCCTTCTTTCCCTCCCTTCATTCCTTCCCGCCTCACTCCTTCTTTCCCTTACTTTCTTTCCTTCCTACCTTCCTCCTTTACTACCTTCTTTTTTTCCCCTCCTTCCTTCATTATTTTCTTTCTTTCTTTTTTCCTTCCTTCCCTCCTCTTTCCTTATTTCTTTTTTGTAAATGGTCCAAGCACTGATTCAATACAGATGAATCTAAGTGTGTTTTGTTCAATGGATGAATAATGACATTCAGGGATGAAATATGTGTATTGATCTGTGCTTTAATTCAATCTGGGTCACTTCTAGCCCAAGGGTCACAAGCAAGTGCAAGGCTCAGGAAAAATATATTTTCTTATTTCTCTCTTGATAAATATGAAACATGACTGGGACATTTCTGACAGGTTTTCTGAGCTTGTGTGCGAGTCGAATCTTGCCTACCTTCAGACGCCTGCGGTTCGTCCTCACGTACCAGTTGGTGAGCATATCCACGAACTTGACCAGTCTGGGAACCACCGTATAGAGTCTGTAGGCTGGAAACACGAGCACACGTCTATTTCAGACCGTCCTTGCTGACAAATCACTTCAAGTTCAGGAGTTCATCAGATGCTCACCTCCCATCTCATCTCTGAAGAACTGAATGAGAGACTGGGTGAAGGACTGGATCCATTTGTCCATGATGTTCTCGCTCACGATGGCTGTCCTCTCGTTGTACAGGAACTCGATGCCCTCCTCCTAATGAGGGGAAAACGATCAGGGCCCAGTCAGATACTTTTCAAATAGTAAGCAGTTAAAATAATAAAATAAAAGATCTTTTCTTCACTTCCAGTTGTCAAATCTCCATTGAATTTAAATACGACACGTCAATGCTGAATTCAAGCACCTACTACATCAGGAATCCCAAACTTTTTGACAGATGAACCCCATGATCCTTCACTTGAAGATCTTTTTCTGATATGTTAGGATAATTGTAAAAATGTAAGCATTTCAACCCCTTTGCATGTATATTTTATGCTCACCAAGGCATCAAAAATACATTAATCATAAAATATAAACATAAATATTGTTACAATTTTAAATAACTGTTTTCTATGTGAATATATTGTAAAATTTAATTCAGTAGGGGTTCAATCTTCAGCTGGCTGGCAGGAGCCGCCACTGGCATGTCATGTGACCTGTCAGTGGCTGGCAGGCTGTCTGCCTTGGCAAGTTTCAGAAACCATTTATTTTTGGCAGTTTTTGTGTTTTGAGTTCCTCCCTCTCTAGCTCATTTAATATGCATCTGTTGATATGATTATTTTCTTCTGTATGATGGATGTTTTGGGACCAGTTATCCCAGTTAAAGCAGTCAAATGGTCGTGATCCCGACTGGTTGCTTACTGACGCTTTGCTGGACGCTCAATCCAGCCAGCCACGGTTGAACTGCCATTTGACTGCTTTAAATTGGGATAAAATTCTCTAAAACGACAATCATACAAAATAATAAATGCATGAGATTACATTCATAAAAAGAAAACAATGTATTTCCTTGCAACGAGAGGGACAGATAGCGCGTTATACTCGCAGTTCAACCACGGCTGACTGGATTGAGCGTCCAGCAAAGTGTCAGTAAGCAACCATGGCCATTCGACAGCAGCCAGATCACCCTGTAGCCCAAGACTGGTTGCCCAGAATGCCCACTAAAGCCAAGCAGGGCTGAGCCTGGTCAGTACCTGGATGGGAGACTCCTGGGAAAAC
>NC_140227.1:1806404-1903904 GCF_951802725.1 Rutilus rutilus
TGTGTGTGTGCAAGAGTGAGTGAGTGAGTGAGTGAGTGAGTGAGTGAGTGAGTGAGTGAGTGAGTGAGTGAGTGTGTGTGTGCAAGAGTGAGTGAGTGAGTGAGTGAGTGAGTGAGTGAGTGAGTGAGTGAGTGAGTGAGTGAGTGTGAGTGCAAGAGTAAGTGGTCTGTCTCATCTGTCTGTGTATATGAGAATGTATGTGAGTGTGTGAGTGTGAGAGTGTGTGAGTGTGAAAATGATTCAATCTTTTGAATGATTAAATCTAAATCAAAATGCTATAAAATATACTGTAAATATTCAATATATCACACATTCCAAGCACACAATAAACAAAATCTAAAATCAACAGATTTAAAAGGCATTATCACATCATACGTGACAGCGTTTAGTTTGCACTGTCCCATTTGGATGGATATAAGTATGTTGTTATTTATCACCCATATGGTCACGTCTCAGCTGTGCTTCAGGGGGAGTTTAAGTGGCTCACAGATTCATATTCGTAGATACTGGGAAAAGGCTAAACTAAAAGATGATAATTAGCATCAGTGTGTTTTGCTCACCGGAGCGCGTCGGCGCCGTAGTTCTTCACAATCAGACCCGGGTCGGGGTAATTCTTCTTACGCTTGCTCATCTTCTGTCCATCACTGCAGAACACACACACACACACACACAGAGAGAGTGTTTCCAGCTCAGTGGGTCATTCTGAACTAGTACTGTATTTGTGCCTGAGGACGGAGGCCACAGGCTGTGTGTGAGTGTGAGTGTGTGTGTGTGTGTGTGTGTGTGTGTGTGTGTGTGTTACCTCGCGAGAACCAGGCCGTTGACGATCACGTTCTTGAACGGTGGTTTCCCGAACAGAGCCGTCGAGAGCACGAGTAACGTGTAGAACCTGCAGCCGACAGAAACACAGGCGTTACGAGCTGAACTTCATCTACGCCGGTTACGGCACTGAAAGCGATGTTCAGCTTGTGCTCAGACTCAGTTTAAACGGCTCCTGAAACATGTTCCACCAACAAACACAGCAAGCGCATCATAATCAGGAACATCAACCCTGTATCGGTCAGAAAATGCAATGTTGCATCAGATCACTCTTAAACTGTACCGTTATTAAACACTTTTTGCTTTCTGTGAGTGTGTGTGTGTGTGTGTGTGTGTGTGTGTGTGTGTGAGAGTGTGTGTGTGTATGTGTGTTAGGGTTATTATCGCTAACTAAAACTATTAAAACACTTAATAAAATCAAATATAAATATAATCAAATAAATAAATACATAAATTATTTATATTCAAGAAATATATTTATAAAAGCACATACAATTACTAAACATGTAAATAGTATTAACATAGAATAATAAAGCAAATTCAAAATATTACCAAAGCAATACAAAAACTAAACCAACACTATATTCTCCATATTGGCTTTGTTATATCAGCCATCAAATAAATGAATAAATGACTCGGCATGTTTTGGACAGATCTACTCAAGTGACTGTCATGTCACATTCATGTTTTCATGTCTTTTATTTGGAAGTTCATGTTTATTGGAGCATCTGTTCATGTCATGTGATCTGTTCATGTGTCATGTTCTCATTGGTTCTGTCTGTTCATTGGTTGCTTTTGTCACGTGATCCCATAAGCCCTTGTTTGGCACGTTACTTGCTCAAGTCACCTTCATTTATACAGCGCTTTTAAAGGGTCATGAAACCCTAAACCACATTTTCTGAGATTTTAACAGAGTGTGTTGAACACCATTGAAGACAATGTTAGCATTTGTTAGATTTAATAGTAGGGGGAAAATGGTTACAATCGAGTTTTTTTTCGCTATTTTCATCTTCCGGGTTTAAAATCTTCATCGTGTCCACGCCACAGCCTGCAGAGCACCATAGTACGTTGATGACTCATCGGTGTCTCATAATTATTCATGACTGAGTTTTCTTTTCCAATGAGAAGACACTTGCTCTTTATTATTCATGACCCCACGTGGAACTTTCCAATGACCGACATGTCAAACTGTGATATCACGTAGTTGTAGATGAGAGAGGCTCGTTTGTTTTCGTGGTGCAAAAGTTCCAGTGCATCTTTCCCCGGGATGCTGCCCGGGCTAGACTCCGGCCATGAACCACGGACACATCTAAACTATGTGTGAGTAGCAACCATTCAACTGGAGAATGGTGGACTTCGACCTTGTGAGTGATGCGGTCCCGAGGACTTTTCTATCGCTTCAGAGGTGTGTGTGTGTGTGTCTAAAATGTAACCCTGACCGTTTTACTTGTCTTTTGTTAAATAATCACTCGTTATTAAAATGTAGATATTTCGATAATACCTCAATTGTATGGAACGTATGCTTAATTTGTGCAAATTTCGATGTCACTGTCCATCTGTATTATGTGGGTTCAGGGGGCGCGTAGATCTAGGCTACGCACGGAACATTTTTTTAAGTGGAAAATGTATTATTTTCAAATATATGCATTTATAGTGTGTATATAAACATATATATTTTATAATGACATAATTATACGTATACATGTACATTTATATGTTTTAAATACAGTTATGATTACTGTAGGCTAATATATGTAGCAGTGCATTCAGTTACTTTTGAAAAGACAAAAATAAGGTGTCAGTGTATTTCATTAGACTTTAACTTTGTCAGCTATAAAAAAAAAATCTAGCATTTTCCTCACGTTTTACCACTGATTTTTAGTGACAGTCGATATGCATGGGCCACTGGCGATCGATGACAGAGCAGCTTTACAGTGATAATAGGAAATTACAGTAACAGAGATTGTTTGGCTTTACTGCAGCTCTAGAATAAAGGTATTGTCCAGATAAAGCTCGTTTTGATTGATTCACTTGTCAGTCTTTGTCTATTTTGTGTTTATTGGATAAACTGCACATGTGTTCGTCACGCTAGCCTACAGTGGATCATCAGTTGCGGTGATGTTTCCTCACCATCCTCTGGTCTGGTCGATGCCCTCAGCGATGAAGTCGGCAGGGAAGGCGTCCTCAAACTCCCGCCTGTTCTCAAACGGGTAGTGTACCTGTGCGTAGGGCATACTGCCACTCTCGAACCAGCAGTCGAACACCTCCGAGACCCTCTTCAGTTGACCCTTCCCACAGCGGGACGGGATGGTCAGAGTGTCAATGCTGCCACACACACACACACACATCAACACCTGGCCGATCTACACAGGTACAGTCAAACCAATATTTATTCAGACACCTTCAACATTTCTCACATTATCACAGTTTATTCGCTATAGTTTGGAAAATGGTAATAAAATATGAGCAGAACTCAGTGGATATTTGACTGGTTTTGTCCGTCCTTCTGTTAGACTGTCTCACACATGAATTATGTTGAATATCTGTCAGCTGTTAAATTTAACTACACAATTAGATAATACCAGTTTAGCTCAACCAATCACCAAGCAATGCTTCATGTTGTTCAGTCTGTGTGTAAAAAGAGCATTAGCAATTAAAGAAAAAACACTTCAGCAAAACATGATCAGCTCAAAGTGTCCGAATCATTTTTGGTCCCAAATGTTTATTAATGTCACTGGTAGTCACTGTATGAAGAATTTTTGGGTATAATATCTCACAGTTTACTTTATTTTGCTCTCCTCACTTACATAAATGAACTATAGTGTCCTGATCACACTAGCAACAAAAAAATATCAACAATGATATCTGGTGTCTGAATCATTAGTCTCACCTCTCCCTGTGAAGATCAGACACTTTAGTTCCTGTCAGTTCCTCCAGCTCAGCCATGGATCCCACACACACCACCTAAACAGCGTGCATATCTCATTATTTAGTGCTGTCAATCCAAAAATTTAAATAGCTAGACTTAACACAGTTGTCCACATCTGTCGCCATGGTTACTATGGCAGTACAAGCGGAAACCAGGGATAACGAGGATATTACGTCATTGACAGGCGACAGGGCACTAATAAAAATTGTGCATTTCTTTGGATGTACAAATTCTTGGAAACATTTAGATAATGCAAGTACACAATTGAAAGAAATATATAACACTGTGCAAGTCAAAAGCCAGTCAAAAACCAGGACAACCTTGATTTTCACCAGGTGGGCAGTGAAGTTTACCATAAAGTGTGTTACTGAAAGTGAGTGCCGATGTTGGACCGCTGTCCCGGTTTCCGCTGGTCTCAGTAGTGTGGCCCAGATACGGCCTCGCGGAGAGCAAGAGAGCGGAGCTTTTCTGGCCCGATCCGATGCGTTCGGGGAGTCCGTGGCACTCCAGAGACTCGCTCGCGGAAACAACTCATTATGCTATTTTCAGGAAGCAGGTCGCTGTCCTTCTTTTCAAATAGCTCGTTTCAGCAGGCAGAGACGCCAACAACCTTATTCTGACTTTCCACAAGTTGAGCTTTTAAGAAAAACACGCTAATCAGAGCACTTAAAGACCATTACCAATGCTTAAGACCATCATGCTTCTAAGAAGATTCAAACGAAGGAGGCAAACAGTTGATGGCTAATCAACAGCGTACGCTCTCAAACTTCACAGCTTTACCAAACACAGCTAATGGGAATTAGCACTGGACGAATATTCACAATAATTTTGCTCTTGATATCAAATTACCGTAAGTGACACTGTGACTATAAAGATGGTCTTGTTCAACTCTTTCTTACAAATCAAGATGATATTTCACCTAACATCTTATGTTTATACACCAATGCAGATCAATTTCATAACAAATTGCCTGAATTTGCTGTTCGTTTGAGATTACTCCCGCTTATTCATATTATAGGAATTACAGAAGTTAAATCAAAGAGTCATAAGCAACAGATGATCCCAACAGAATTCAACTTGGATGATATAGAGGATTATAATATGTTTTCAAGGAATATAGAGAATGATATAGGTAGAGGCTTACTGATTTATGTACACAAAACTTTAGAAGCAAAAGAAATGGTAACTGTTTCAGAATTCCAAGAAAGTATTTTTGTTAAGATTAAATGAAGCAATAACGAGAATGTGATTATTGGATTAATTTATAGGTCAGATAGTGGAACAGAGAGCAACAATGATAACGTCGTAATAAGTGTCGATTATAAAACATTCATACAAATGAATTATGGGGGATTTTAATTTGCCAAATATAGATTGGAGATTATTAGAAGTGAAGGGAAATAACCCCATATCATTAGACAACAGGGTTTTGGACTGTATTCAAAATCTATGGTTGTTCCAACATGTTTTAGGACCAACAAGGTGGCGATACACCACATGTACTGGATCTTATTGTAACAAATGAGGAACACATGATAGATGACATTCAATATCTAAGCCCTTTAGGCAAGAGTGATCATTGTGTCTTGTTGTTTAAGGTAAATTGTTATACACAAATGTTAAATAACGTACCCACAAGAAGGAACTACAATAAGGCCAATTACGATGAAGCACGCAGGGAACTGGAGAATTTCCATTGGAAATCACATCTATCCAATTATGATGTTAATAAAAAATGGGTACTTATAAAGTCTAAGTTGAAGGAAATAGAGGAGAAATTTGTACCTATTGTTAAAATTAGGCCCTATAATAATAACAATAATAATAAAAAATACTTCTTTCCATTAGACGATATTACAAAAGCAAAAAATAAAAGAAAAAAATTATCTTGGAAGGAAAGCATTACGAAATAAAAAACCAGAAATACAGCAGGCTTATCGGAGAGTTCGAAACATTGTGAGGATGACAACGAGAAATTTAAAGAGAAAATACGAAGAAATAGCCAAGCAATCTAAATATAAAGGTTATATGGAATTATATAAATAAAAGGACAAAAATAATATTGCAATCAGAATAATACTAATTCTATAAAAACAGAAACATAAATCTCTTACTGGAAACTATCGACCAGTTAGTTTAACGTCAGTTGTTAGCAAAACAACGGAAAAATTGATAAGGACATATATAGTCAATCACATAAAAAGTTATCAATTATTTAGTAGTAAACAATATGGTTTCATATCTGGGCGGTCAACCTCTCTTCAGTTACTCACAGTTTTTGACAAATGGTCACAAGCCTTGGATAGAGGTCAAACAGTAGACTGTATTTATCTGGACTTTCAAAAAAGCCTTTGATACTGTCCCTCATAAAAGACTACTATCAAAGTTAAAATCTTATTGTTTAGACAACAGAGTTATTTATTGGATACAGGATTTTTTGCACAATAACAGGTGGTAGTGAATGGTGCTGCCTCAGATTGGAAGCCGGTGACATCTGGGGTCCCACAGGGATCAGTCTTGGGCCCTGTTTTATTTGTAATATATATAAACGATCTGCCAGATATGATGCAGTCTGATGTTTACCTTTTTGCGGATGATACAAACATTTTCTAGAATAATAACAAGTGACACAGACCGAGCCTATCTTCAAGAAGATCTATGTAGCACGAGCAAATGGTGTGACCAGTGGCTATTAAAGATGAATCCCGAAAAGTGTAAACATTTACATATTGAAAAAAAAAAAAAAAGACACTATAGCCAATTATGTAGTTGGGGATATAATGGTGAATTGTGTACGTGAGGAGAGGGACGTAGGTGTTGTGGTGGATGGTTCACTTGAATTCCACACACATATTTCTGAAAAAGTTAAAAAAGCAACATCTATGATTGCAATAATAAGAAGACCTTTTCAAAATGTAGGTAAGGATATATTTTTACCATTGTATAAATCCCTGGTAAGATCACATCTTGAATACGCAAGCTCGGTCTGGTGCCCATATAAATTAAAATATGTAGAAAAAATTGAAAGAGTCCCGAGAAGAGCTACTAAATTAATTCCAGGAATGAATAATATGTCGTATGAAGATAGATTGAGGAAATTAAGTTTACCAACACTCAAATTTAGGAGATATAGAGGAGATATGATTCAGGTATATAAACTTGTACAGGGAATATACGATGTAACGGTTGAGCCTATTCTTCAGTTCTGGAACAATAGATACGAGACACGAGGGAATTCTTTAAAACTCTACCCTAGAACATGTCTGTCTGAAAAGAGAAAGAATTTTTTACACTTCGTGTGGTAAAATCATGGAATGAGCTTCCAGAAGAAGTTGTGTGTTCCCCTTCTATTCATTCCTTTAAGAACAGGTTGGATGCATTTTGCCTGTCAAAAGATGTTATGTATAACTATAAAGCTTGTTATTAACTAATGTAATTAATTTATGTAATTTAGTTATGATTGTTAGAAAAACTTCAATTATGAAATGTAATGGTTTTTTATAAAATGTTAAAATGTGAATTTTATATGTATATATATATATATTTGTTTGTGTTTTTAGAGTCTGGAATAGAATGTATATCCTGTACCAGAAATCTTTTCAATAAATTTCAATAAATATTTTGTGCTTTTAATTAGCTTTTTGAAAGACAAGATTCACAATCCTTGTGCTTCATTTCCATGATCATTCAAATGTTCACATAAATTAAATTGTTTAATAAAAACATCTGTGTCAATACTGAGGTTTATTACTATGCGTGTATATATATATATATATATATATATATATATATATATATATATATATATATATATGTGTGTGTGTGTTCCATTTATTTTTATTTCAGTTTTAGTTTATTTATTTCGAGTTAATAATTTTAGTGCTTCAACAAACTTATTTAAGTTTATTGTCAAAGCAACATTTCTAATTTTTGTTTAGGTTAGGTTTTTCAACAAATAAATTTTTATTTATTATAATACTTCAAATAACAGAATGATTTTAACAATAATAACCCTGCCTTGTGTCAATTGAAAAACAGTGTGGAAAACATGCCTTGATTAGTTTTAACTAGATTTTTACTGTCATTTTTTTCTTGCATTAAACATTTAGAATTTACAGCTGCCATTTTCGAGCAAATGCATTATCAAGGCATGAAAGATCACTCAAAGTCTGAAGAATGAAGCTTTTTAAGGTGCTCATGGATCCACTGACCTCTTCATAGTCGTCACTGACCCACAGAGGGATGGGCGTTCCCCAGTAACGGTTTCGAGAGATGGCCCAGTCTCGTGCGTCTCTCAGCCAGTTTCCAAAACGCTTCTCTCTGACAAACTCAGGTACCCTTGGAAACAAAGAGAGAAAGACACCGCCATTAACTTCACATAGGCCGATGTAGAAACGTCCCAAAAAAAGTCCTTTCACAGCAACATTCAGTGTTAAGAGCACAAAAACAAATTAAGTTCTCTTTTGCGTTATAAGCTATTCACCTTATTCCGCCCCGCCCACTTTTACTTCTGTCCAGTACTTCCGTTGTAAACCAACTTCCGGTTTAGCGGACCCTCATTCAATTTCGATGAGAACTGCAGAGAAGTCTCACTGATAAAATGTCACATAAGATAAGCTAATTTGTGCCAAATGTGCTATGTACGTGTGTATCAACAGCACAGCAATGCACTGTTTCTCGGGGTAATTTTTAAACGACTTTTAGGTGTTTATATGACCCGTCTGCCTGTCTGATCGCAGCCCGGCCGATGTGTAGTGTTTAGCCTACATAATAGCCACAAACATCTAATGTTGTAATGGTCTCACTACAGGACACATACACATGCTATACCTTGTTTGAAAGCTATGGTCCTCTAGAATTCAGTCGCTGGATTTATTTTACAGCCATTACTTGTGTTAGAGATCAAACCATAAGAAATTGCAGTTAGCTAAGCTAACGTTACCCTCTTGTTCATCTAGTTGAGGCTCTACTTTCTTTCTACACCAGTTCGTGGCTATTTTAGCGCAATTTTCCACCGGACAAAATTGCGATTGTTAACTCATGATTTCTGTTCTGTCTGTGCGCACCAATCTTGCACTTCTATCTACTCCTCAACCAGACCACCTAGAGACTTCGGGTTTTCGGCATTATGTTATGTCCTGGAAATTCCAGAAAAAAATCCGTTTTTTGCAAATTTCTCTGCAACCATAATAGCTATCGAGTTGAAACAAATTGCAATCGATAGCTTCTAAAATTTAAAATAATATTAGAAAAAAAGAATTGATCAAAAATCTTTCCTTTATGCTACAAAAATTAATTAAAACTTTATATGAAGAGAAATAAGAAAAATATTGCCTTTTCACCTATAAAACTATTGTTGTATATTTGGAGAAATATGTAATTATCATGAGTAATTATCATATGTTACTAAAATATTTCGCCAATACAGAATACAATTCCTATTCATTTTCCACTGAAAATGGAAAAGTGACATTTCTTCACCGAAACTAGTTCTAATAAATGCACGATTTAATTATGTGTGTTTTGGGTGTTATTTTCGTGCGATTTGGGGTATTTTTATATTTTCTCTTTCATTTACTATCTCTTAGTGTTGTGATCCCATGACGTGAGAAAATTGCGCTAAAACACTCAGAGTTTTTATTACTTGTTTTCTCATCTGTTGGCTATACACTGCAAATGTATCTGGTGATTAAGCAAACAAACTGTGGTGTAATAATGTTTCAAACTTTACATGTAGTAGTGTTTGTGCACATCTTCATAACTAAGTAATAGCTATTAGAAAGACACAGCTATTAAATAATTTGATTGTGGCATTGTTTCAAAAGCTTCAAGTGAAATACTTTAGTACGTTGCAGCAGTTGTTAATAACCATAGGCCAACGCATTTGGCTATAATATTATAGTCTATCTACATATATCAAGACAGATAATAACAGATTGGACCAGGGCAAACAAAGCGCTAAGTAGCTAAACCAGGAAGTGAGATTACGCGCATGGCGCCACCCAGTGCTACTTCCGGAATAAGGTGAATAAACAACTGCAACAGACACTTTGTCGGGTTTCGTCGAAACAGTGTGTTACACCACGTGTTGGCGTTGGTCGATGCTTTTCACCTACTGTCGGGTTGTTGAATGTCTCAGAAATTACGTACTGTAATCTGGTGCTCGAAGAATTCATGCTTAAAACTACAGCCTGGTAAGTTCAATTAGACTCATATTTACATTTGTTATGGCTTTAATAAAAGTTGCCCAGCATACAAGTAGTTCTGATCTACAGACAGAATAGACATAGATGTGCTTTATCTGCATAGCTATACAAATTATCATTGTTAAGGTAACATAAAAGAAGAACAACAGCGGTCCTAAAATCGAACCCTGTGGGACTCCACAAGAAATGGCCATTTGTTTTGAGGACTGATTACCTACAGCAACAAAATGTCTATTTTAACAAGTAGGATTTAAAACCATCGATAAAAAAACTTGCAGTTCTGTTAGTGAGAATTTTATGATTGACTACATTAAAGCTTTTAAGCATTGGGCCGTATTCAGAAAAATACGCAAAACTAATTTCTGTGTAAAGGGTTAGTGCTCACTGATTATTATTATTCTCTTTCTTCTTGGAAAAGAGAAACAAAACTAAGAACTTAAAACAATCCATCCCTTAGTAAAGGAAGGTTAAATGTCCTCCTGGGCATCGTCCTGCTGCCCTTCTTCAAGACACGGCACAGAGAGAAAGCTTTCATCAGGACACCACTGACTTCATCAATTCTCATCGGGAAGAGGCATTTCTATTTAAGCTCCATCTCAACACCCAATTTATCAATTTAATGATTTTTCTCTTCTCCTATGCTCTCTCATCTATGAACTAAATGTAGAATTTAAGGACACTGTGATGGGCTGGATGTGCAGGACTCGTTAATAAGCCAACAGAAGAAATGTGCGTTAGACTGTTAACATGCTGCAACTGCGGTCAAATCAGGACATGTGCGCTAACGAACTTCAGTCTGTATGGCTTCTTGGTACTGATGCAAAAAAAAAAAAGTATGTGTAATGAAATAATGGGTGAAAGGAATAGTTCACTAAAATGAAAATTGTGTTATTCTTCTGTTACACTCATGTTGTTTCAGCTCCAATAAAGATGCACTTTTTCCACAATCTTAAACAAGACAACAACATTAAACTGAAAAGTACAATTACACAATCCACAGAAAGAGAGAGAGAGACATCTTAACATGTCTAAATGTAGGTACAAATAAACAAAGGTGTTTTTTTAGTACAAAGGTTTTTTGTCTAATTATTTTTCTTGTTATTTCTTGTTTATATAAGTATTTAAAGAGAGAGAGAGAGAGAGAGAGAGAGAGAGAGAGAGAGAGAGAGAGAGAGAGAGAGAGAGAGAGAGGGAGAGAGAAAAACTAAAGTCAGAATCATTCTTATCTTGTCTGAATGTTGGTACAAATGTGTGTTTTTTTCTTTTCTTTTTTTTTTCTTCTTTCTTTCTTGTTTATATAAATAGTCCCTGACATACAGCATCGCCCCGACCCATCACAAATCTCAGATCTGGACACAGAACAGTTCAACCATCTAAATCATGCAGAATAATGTGATTTTATTATGCTGTGTGTGCACTAAACCACATAAACCCAAAGCACCTTGCTGAAATCTTCTGCCATTATGGCCTTTTCTGCATTTCATCTGCAGCACAGAGACTCAGGAGTGGTGTGATAGTCACATTACAGCAGGTCGGCTCTGATACACACATATACTGCCAAACACCTGAGCTTTGGCCCAAACATCAGTTACACCACAGCGTCTCTGTAGAGCACTGAGCAGCTCTAGTTATTGTTTCACGCAGGAGGCTGTAGATTATGCGCATGCATTAAAGATGACACTTTTACTTTCAAATAGAGTTGCGAGTGGCAATTACCAGGGGCCGAGAAACAGTGTAAAATAAGAGTGAATGACCGCAGCAGAACACAGCTGTCATGTGCATGTGGCAAATTTCCATTATCTTCACCAAACAGTTGCTGAGTTTGAATATATTTCAGTCCCAGTGCCAACTATAGGCAGAATTGGATGAAAATTGGTGCATATCCTCAAAGCATCCTCTTTTGAAAGTGTACCAAGTTTCATGCAGACTGAACTTTGCATTCAGGAGAAACAGGCTAATTAGTCAACGTGGATCCTTTCTGACAAAAGATCTGACGGACAAAAGCTCTTTGAAAAGCTTTTTGCCATGATGGACTGTAGAGGGAACCTGGACAAATTCAATGAGATCAAAGGATGAGTTTGAAAAGGTACCTTTCTTTTCTTTTAGAAAATGAGAAAAAAAAATGCTTCAAGGAATTTAACAATGAGTCACACAAAACTAACTCAAATAAGTTTGAAACTGCATCTCAGAAAAAGATAAGCACTTGCTATGCAGATCTCGCAAAGCACCATATCACACGTCATCATTAAACTGAATACTATCAAAAAGTATGAGGAAATAGCAACTGAACTTTAAAGAGAGTTTGTCCAATCATGCATTATACATGTGGGTCACATACTGGTCTATAGATGCCAGATTCACATTACCAGTAGCATTTGCTGTTGTTGTCCAGAAGTTTCTCCACCATGTGTTCCACCCTCACAAACCAGCTGGGCACTGCTTTATAGATCAGCGGCGTGTCCGACCTGCAAAATAAAGTTTTTTTTTTCAATAATTAAAGATGCAATAAATGTGCCAGCTTCATATGGCAGGACTAGCAAACAATGGCAGACGGGAAGGCATGGTAAATGGTTTGGGAAACCTACAGAGCAGTGCTCTTGAAGTAAAGTTTTTCAGTCATTTTTCTCCATAAACATTCTGTGTTTCACTGATAATGAAGAAACCTCTATGCGATTAATCATTTTAAAAGTTAAACCATTCAAAATATGTTTTCATTATAATTATAGAATAATAAATTGCTTTTGCTTTGAGTTTGTTCCAAAATACAAAATACCACATATTATATATCATATAAATAATGAATCACTATGTCAATTATTCAATGCTAAGGGGAATAATGTACACAGTCTTTCATTTAATAACTAAAAGGGCATTGGTGTCTATTTTGGGACCTGAGCAGCAATGACTATGATTAGCACACAGTACTGAATTTGGATTAGTCATGTCTGACCGCTAGCCGAACGGTTTAAAAAGTGACAAAAACTATTTGAGATATCAGTGATGCATCCCTACTTTCTACTTGTACCTGACAATTATTTAGAAAAATTATTTATTTTACAGTTTCTAGAATGATATTTGACCACTCTGGCCATTAATGCAATGATCAATCAACTATTTAGCCTTTTCCTCGAGTTAGAGGTTGTATTGCGTTAACCAGCTAACCAAGACCAGATGAAAGTATCTTTTGTTGGTTGACCTTTACTGAATGATGAGCTTAAAGTAAAACCTGCTGGTTTCATGCTATGTTGTTTTTCTAGCCCCTTACACACAGCAATCCCGGTAAATTACCGTAAAATTCCCAGACCGACTTGACCGGTAACAGACCATATTCACACATCAGTTCCAAAATACCGGTAAACTCTGATGATGATGTCATTAACCGGAGGTTTATGCCTTATTTCTGAAGAAGTCTAGTTATTTTATCATACGTGACAGTATCACTAACTGTTGTTGACACATCTCTTCATCCGCCGGGACGCGGAGAAGCGCTTTAGTTTCGGTATCACTCCAATTTGAAGACATTCGACATATTTGAATAGGTCCTGTTCACACATGATCTGTTACTGGTAATTTACCAGTAAAGACTGTATGTGTGAAAGGGGCTAAAGATAACAGATGAGAAACATGTTTGACCTCTGTGAGACTCAGCATTAGCATTCTGAATCCCTCCTGATCGAGCGTCAATATCTGCTGCGCATTTACACGGACAAACCCCTTCAATATCCATACGGTGACAGGATGGGCAGAGCTCATAAGAGTCAATATGAGAGTGATTTATTGATGGCGTAAGCGTTACATGACTTTCCCTTCTTGAGCGGGGTTAATGAGGCTGTGACCTCTGCCGGCAGACTCACGGTCATGTGAAGTGCTGAAGAAGCAGGGTCAGTATTGAGCACCATATGCTAATGCTCTCTATAGAGCACGCTATCGATTTAGCTTTACCCCGTCCAGAAGAGCTCACAGAACTGTGAGGTGCCACAGGTTGGGCGATGAGGAAAAAATAGTCAAGTTCTCTGGATTTATGCTAAGTGATTTATTTAGTCAGCAGAACCAAACAGCTGATAGTGGTTAATAGAATAACAAATATTTAATATTTAATATAATCTGATTTATTTTTTATTTTTCACTAGGACTGGGTGTTTTTGATTCAATTTAATTCAAATCCGATTCAATATCGATTCATTTACATGGCAAATTTTCTCAAGGTAAAAATCTCTCCTAAATTATGTAAACTATACAGGGAACCCTGTCGGTCGGTTCATTACTATTGTATACAAATATTCAAGGAATTTTGTATAATAATGTTATATATATATATATATATATATACACATAACTTAATAAATGGCAGCTATTTTCATGACCGATTTATTCAAACATGCATTAAATATTGAAGAACAGGATAAGTAATAATATAACAATTATATAATATAGCGCATATATTTATCAAAATGCTCTCGAGTTATTTTTCTAGCTAACTATCGAGTTTATGGTCACCGAATGGCTTTTCTGAGGTAAATGTGACGTTATGTGACATTGTTCTCAAGCTGTTTTATTGACGTCTTTCTGCGGTTGAAACACTGATTGATCGATTACATGAGACATGATTGATTTCACTAAGTTGTGCTGTATCTTTCAACATTCCTCCTGATGTTCACTGATGTTTATTTGGTGCTGTAACTAGTAGTGAAGAGGAAGAGATAATCGCTTGAACTGTCACGCCACATTAAAGAGCGCAAAACCATATTTATTGCTTGACTTTCATTATAAAACTGCCAGAATTTGAAAGCTCAGACTTGCCAAAAATATCAAAAGTATCAAAGCTCAAAACTAATGGTGATTATTGGCAGGCAAATTATGTTTAGTGAAGCTTTGTCCAATCATAAACTGAAAACAGCACAGACTAAAAGACTGGTTCACTATTGGTTCATCAGCCCTGCTAAACAAAAATAATGACTCACATTAACTTATTAAACAGACAGCCCTTATTATGTGATTATATATTTATTTTAGTGTTGGGCAAGGACTAATCACGATTAATCACATCCAAAATAAAAGTGTGTGTTTACATAATATATGCATGTTTACTGTGTATAATTATTTTGTATATATAGATACACACATATGCATGTATATATTTAAGAAATATTTGCATGTGTACACTGTATGTATGTATGTATATGTATAAATTTTTTTTATTTATTTTTTTACATAATTTATATTATATATAAATATTTTATATATAAATAACACATTTTTCTTAAATAAATAAATCTAAACACAAACTTTTATCTTGGATGCGATTAATCCAGGGTTTTTCCTGGCTCAAAATGAGGCGGAGGTGGTAAAATCCTAATAATGTATTAATAAGGTAATTAAATTAGTATGTTTCGTAGGTCATAATATAGCCTAATGTGTTTCCCACATTATTTTTGTGGGTGGAGCTCGGTAGGGGGGTTCGGGGGCATTCCGGAAGCGTGTTCTTCCCCCGGAAGAAAATGTTGTACATTTTAAAGATAAATTCATTAATCTGGTGCACTTTGAGTCACCCGAATCCACTGTTAAAAAGAAATAATCCACCCGCAAACCGCCCATATTCTTTGATTTAGATATCTGCATCTGATCATAACATTACAATTATTCAAATTCTTAGTGTTAAGCATGATAATATGGTAACATATCACACTGAAGTAGTCTGATTTAAAATGAACATTTATTTAAAATAAAAGTTCTTTTGGGAAAATTACATTTCCTTAATAGCCTAAACAGAGGCTTTATTCCCTTCAAAGTTAAATTGTCAATGTTTCATTACATCACTGTTTGAAAACACTCAGAATAATTTTTTTTACCTTTATAAAGGGCAATTTTCCCCTAATTGTATTAAATGTATGCTCCATCTTTCATTTCAAACTCTTAAATTTGATCAATATATTCAATTAAAATAATAAGACACTAGGCTGTTATCAATCAAATTAAATAATTTACATTGAAAAGTTATTACTGTATTAAATTATATTATTTTAAATATTTTTGAATATACAAATAAGGAATGTTGAAAAGAATGATACTTTGAAACTAAACCGCCAGTAGGAGGCGGCAGGCGACCGTCTTAATTAGGGATGGGAACGACACGGGATTTGGGAAATCGACTGTCGAGGCCCATGTGTCGACTTTTTGTCGGATTGTCGGCCTTTTTTTTCTTTTTTTTTTTAAAGAGCAGCAGCAATGCGGAGGGTGGAAAATATTCTACATCAGGGTCCGAAATTAACACCCGCCAAGCGCCAAATGCGGGTAGATTTTCTGTTTGGCGAGTAAATCTCAAAAGGCTATCCGCCACACTGGCGGGTGAATGTTCATAACAAAATATGAAATTTTAAGCGCGCACGCACTCACCATTCAGAGCGGTCAAGCTTCCCCGTACTTTTTGACAAGCGTCCTTGACAGGGCGGCCAGAGCTTCTTTGCAGCTCAAGTCGGCGGCGGTGTGTACGTACCTACAGTTAACGCTCTTTCTGTTGACGGCGCTGAGGAAAAAGCTCCCGCAACTGTAAGAAGCTGTCGCCGCCCATTTCCGCTGCTGCTTCTGTTTACACACCATGGTCGTTCTTTTCTCGAGAAAAGGAGTTTTCTCATAGCGTTTGCAACGCAAACCTTCAGGGAACCGAGGTTAAAGTAACCGAGGAAATGTAATAAATTAAAAGGCAAAAAAAAAAAAAAATGCAATTTGGAAATCCCACAAGCCCCGCCCCCTCGACATGTCGACACTCTATTTTTTTTGTCGAGTGGAGCATGTGTCAAATGTCGGTCGTTTTGTCGAGAAAAAGTCCCATCCCTAGTCTTAATGAGCGAGTCATTGAGTCATTCATTCAAACGATTCGTTCAAACGGCTGATTTATTCAGAATGAGGCAGTTTATTAATGGGTAATTGAATCTTTGACTCAACCGATTCGTTCAAAACGCTGAATCATTCAGTAATGAAACACGGCTGAGTGTTGCTGTGAGATGCGCGATGGTTCTGCTGTGATCTTTGTTTGGAACTATTTTCGCATATTTTCGTCATTGCGTCTAAAATGTATTTGACTTTGAATTTTAACTATTTGTTTATTGAACTGTTATGAAATCAGTCTCGGTTTCCATCTTGATGGCATTCAGGAAAACAGCACTCTGGTCGTGTGTAGCCTAGGCTATATATTGTTTCTTGAAATGAAAGTGATTTTCATTTTCCGGGTGGATCATCAAGACTATTGGTCCTCCTAGTTGTCAATCATTCTGGTGATATGTTTATGTAAGGCCGTCGTACGTGCTCGTCCCTAGGTAGTTTTCGCTTTCTGCGCATGCGCGCTTTCGGGTATATATGTGTGGTGAGCCACGGTTTCAGCCATTCATTGAAGCTCGCCCGTTCTCACCGGGTTTTTTCAAAATGTCTGAGGGTCGCAAGAGAAAAAGTGTCTACGAATTGTATGACAAGAAGAGAAAGGCCTCTGAAGAAAGAAACAAGACCAGAGTGTTTTTGGGAGAATATTTCACACGCTGGCGTGCGCTAAAAGCACAGGTTGGTTTCTACTCGACAGAAAGTAGGCTTGTATGAGCCATGCCAACAGCAACTTGTAAACAGAGCGTGCACGAGGAGAACTAGGCTCGTGCACACGTTTAAAAGGCGTTCCCTCTCAGGAGCAGGTAGAGTGTTGCACATGTGCATTTTTTCAAAAAGTGGAGAGGGCGGTACTTTTCTCAAATTCGGGAAAATCCTCCACTATACCTTTAACTATAATATGTTATAAATAACTGCGCGAGCCTCAACAGCGCAACTTTGTTACCGTCAGTACATTAGGTAGGCCTATACTATTATCAGCTATAGGCTATCAATCGCCACTTACAATAAATGAAATAAAACAGAATCATCCTCACGGTTTCGGTGATTCCCTAGTTATTTTTTATTTTTATATAAAAAAAAAATTTAATCAGGGCATTTGTCCAGTTGGGCAAGTAGTAGTCTCAGCCTCAGACGTCCCGCCCACGGACCATGGCTGAACGTCTGATGCATATGGCACACTTTTCTGGAAACACTTCAGGAGTTTCGAAGTCGCGATCTGATTGGTTGAATTCAACAGGATGTCCGGGAGACGTGTGTTTCGCGTTCTTTTTCGGTCCACCTGGAAACAAATGCTGTGACGCCAAAACCCCTTGTGGAAGAAGAAAGCCGTTGTGTTTACAACCGTGACAATAAGCGCTTATCAGGATCAACTAAACGCTGGATTTTCAAAAGTATGTGAAGTTCACGGCTCCATTGTTGCAGTTAACTTGCACGACGTTCTTGAATGAATAATTTATTAGATGCACGCCGGTCTGTTATTGTAGGGACATCAACATTATATTGTCACGCCCCTAAACATGACGCGGAACAAAACGAACCGTGATTGGTTGTGTTACATGTCAGTCAAACGTCCTCTTGGGTAGACCTTGGCCAAGAAAAGCTACGATAGAGTCCAGACCTTCTGCCGTCAGTCTGAAGGTCTGGCTACGCGAGACTAGGCAAGTAGTACAATTCTCTCTCACTTTTCCCTTCAAAAAAAAAAACCCCACACGTGTCCCGGACACAGTCTATGGTCCCAGACAAGCGTTACTCGAGCCCTGATATGTTTTCCTTGATTGGTTTTCCCTGAAGAGAATTACGTTGTTGAAAACGAAAGTAAAAGAGTGACGCACGTTCATTGCGTTTTAGCGTGATGACAGTTCCGTGTCTCAAAACTCAAAACATTATAAGGATTTATCTGTCATCCACCCTCGATTAATTGGAATGGAATGTTTTTATTACTTGGGCCTGCCCGACCCGCGGATTATCCGCCATCCGCGCAGCACTATCGGCAGACTATACGGTTTGAGAATGGACACAAGTGGTAACCGCAACAGAACCGTCACAGTGGAAAAAGTCTATCTGACCATGTGACTATCTGTCCGAGTTTTGTCGTGAACCGGAGGCGGCCGCCTCATAATTCTCTATGCAGGAAAAACCCTATAATCGTTGCCCAGCACTCTTTTTTGTTACTTTTTTTATTGCATTATGCATTTACATGACGTTTTTATTCAAAGCGACTTAGCAAAAACAATTTGTCAAAGAGCCAATGATATTCACAATATACAATGCCAGGTTTACTGTATATTATGAATATTCTTGGCCCTAAGACAAACTGCTCAATTTCAATGGAAATAACTGGATTTCACCTGCAAAAATGTGTTGAATAATGTTAAATGTGAGCAGAGTAAATGAAATCACGAACCTCCAGCAGAAAGGGTAGTTGTGCTTGAAAGAGCTGGCGTTCACCAGACGCCCGTTCTCCTTCAGCCACTTGATGATGTTTTTGTCTGCATCCTGAAAGCATTGAGGACAGACAGAACAAAGTCTTGAAGCATGCAGTGGATAAAACCAGACAAAGTGTGACAATTAAAGAATAAAGATTTCTCTGGCGGCAGATACAGGCCTCGCTTTATGGCTTTATCTGCAGCAGGGCTCGACGCCAGCTGTACAAATGCATGAATCTCCTGCACGTTTCAATGACTGCCTTTCAACAAAAGTCATATTAATTCACTTTAATGGAAACATGTCCAGTGTGTCCTTGTGGCTGAATTGGCTTCCTGTCTCATGCATAATCGATTATAAGAACCTTTTCTTAACCTGTGAGGCCTTTTGAAGGGTACCTGAATTCCTCCTGGAGAAAACTTTAACCTGTGAGGTCTTACATGAAACCACACCAGTGTTTACAAGACTCACAACTCATCGCCAGGAACGGTCTTCATCCAACTGGCAGATTCAATGAAGGTTTCACGTTGAATTCCCATGACAATTTTTAAACACATTAGAAGCACAAATCCTGGGATATTTCGTTTAAAGTCTCATTTTAAAACTCATTAAAACTCATCTTTGATCACCAAAATTACATATTTAAATGTTTTTTCCAGTAACTCGACACCCTTGCCTCATTTAGTATACGCGGTTCTATGAATATGCAAATGAGCCCCGCCTCCACTCACTCACTCAGCTCAGAGTAGAGTTCTCAACGGGTCGGGTCGGCCCGACAAACCCGACGGGACCCGCGGGTTCGGGCCGGGTTCGGGTCGAAAATATAATCAAATGACTCGGGTCGGGTCGGACCTCGGGCTTAATCTTTTCCAGTCAGTGAAAAAAACAAAACATTTATTAATCATCGCTGCTGTTCACCGTCAAGAAAGTCTGGCTGCTGCGTGCAAGCGCATCACGGAGAGGGGCGGGGGCAGACCTGACGCCGCTGCGTGCACGCCTTTAGCCTGGAGAAGAAGATGGAGTTGGTGAAAAGTAAACTTGCCTCAGGTGAATTCACCGTCGCTACTACAGCCTATTTATATATTTAAAGTTTATTGTTTCAGTTGTTTGTATTGTTAAAAGGCGTGAACATTAAAAGTTGATTTGAATTTCCGTCTGCTGGTCATGATAATACGTGAATGAGAAAAAAAAAAAATCTGAAGCGGCGTCGGGCCGCGGGCCGGGTTCGGGCAGATAATTCATGTTGATGTGTCGGATTACATCGGGTCCGGGCTTTAAAAGCCACGGGCCGGGTCGGGTCGGGTTGTTATTTTCAGGTCCATTGAGAACTCTAGCTCAGAGATCCACTGGTTGACGATCACACGTTGATCTGATTGGTTACAAGGTAGTTTGTGACGTCAGAAACACCAGCGATTTCAAAGCGTGTGTTTGAGACTGTCTTTGGTTCACTGCAGTTTTAAGGAGGAAATACTCAGCAATGGTGTCGACTTATGAACTTACACATGGTTTGTCTTAAAGCATATTAATAACACCACATAGATGGATTTTCACCACAGGGGGACTTTAATAAAACAACAAAACTTTACTTCATATTTATTTGTTGCATCCTATTGTGCTGTTCACTGATATTTTCCTCTAACTGAAATAATGCTTTTAAAATGTGAATTTTTAAAAACTCTGAAGAAAAAAAACATTTGTATTTCAGCCCTGTAGACAGCACCTTAGTTTGGGTCGGCATGAGGGAGTAAAAGATAACAGAACATGCATCGTTATTTCTGGGTGAACTATTGTTTTGCATAACCTACATAAGGTTTCAGACCCTATAAAGTGTAAATTAGCAAACCCTCCAGAAATTTGCACTGATTCAATATTCCCAAACTGTCAGGGAGTGCGTCTCTATCGGCTCTAATTCAAAGACACAGCTGGGATGTGTGAGCGCGGTAATGAGGCAAGAGAAACCGACTATGAGTGCCGAAATACAAAATGACAGAGCAGAACTATGAGGAAAGTTATTCTCGGGAAACAGAGCTCAGTTTCTCTGTCAGTCGTCTGGCGCTGGGCTAAACTGCTGACATCATAGTCCCTCTGTCACCCAATCACACCTACACACCCGCTGAACGTCACGCTGGAGACTAGGAGTTTCCTTAAAGAGTGTGGAGCTGAACTGCTCCTGTGAGTGCTGGACTGCACAAGTCTCCACAGATGAACACTTCACTGCCAGAGACCAGTTCCACTGCAACACACTTTACCATTTTATATTACTGATACATTTCTATGCGAAATGGCTATTGACCAAGAAACAAAGAGTTGTTGATTGGATTATGAAAAGTGCGCGTTGTATACCAGAATGAAGTCTGATCTGAATGTGACTGGCTGAACTACAGCACCTCCTTCCCTATGTTCAAAAATGCTGATTCATTTAGAAACTAAGCAAGTGACTCTTTATGAATGGATCATTGAATTATTCACTCAACCAATTTGTTCAAAATACAGATTCATTTAGAAACTAAGCAAGTGACTCTTTATGAATGGATCATTGAATTATTCACTCAACCAATTTGTTCAAAATACAGATTCATTTAGAAACTAAGCAAGTGACTCTTTATGAATGGATCATTGAATTATTCACTCAACCAATTTGTTCAAAATACAGATTCATTTAGAAACTAAGCAAGTGACTCTTTATGAATGGATCATTGAATCATTCACTTAACCAATTTGTTCAAAATACAGATTCATTTAGAAACTAAGCAAGTGACTCTTTATGAATGGATCATTGAATCATTCACTTAACCAATTTGTTCAAAATACAGATTCATTTAGAAACTAAGCAAGTGACTCTTTATGAATGGATCATTGAATCATTCACTTACCCAATTTGTTCAAAATACAGATTCATTTAGAAACTAAGCAAGTGACTCTTTATGAATGGATCATTGAATCATTCACTTACCCAATTTGTTCAAAATACAGATTCATTTAGAAACTAAGCAAGTGACTCTCTTTATGAATGGATCATTGAATCATTCACTTAACCAATTTGTTCAAAATACAGATTCATTTAGAAACTAAGCAAGTGACTCTTTATGAATGGATCATTGAATCATTCACTTACCCAATTTGTTCAAAATACAGATTCATTTAGAAACTAAGCAAGTGACTCTCTTTTTGAATGGATCACTGAATCATACACTCAACCAATTTGTTTAAAAATGCAGATTCATTTAGAAACTAAGCAAGTGACTCTCTTTTTGAATGGATCACTGAATCATACACTCAACCAATTTGTTTAAAAATGCAGATTCATTTAGAAACTAAGCAAGTGACTCTCTTTTTGAAAGGATCACTGAATCATACACAACCAATTTGTTCAAAATACAGATTCATTTAGAAACTAAGCAAATTACTCTCTTTTTGAATGGATCACTGAATCATACACTCAACCAATTTGTTTAAAAATGCAGATTCATTTAGAAACTAAGCATGTGACTCTTTTTGAATGGATCACCAAATCATTCACTCAACCAATTTGTTCATGAAATGCAGATTCATTCAGTAACGCCGAGTAACTCAGAGACGAACAGTTAACTAAAGGGCTGGGTATTGACACAAATGTCACTGTTCAATTTCGATTAACAAGCTTGCGATTCGATTCGATTCATTTGGATCTAAATCAGGTTCAATACATGTAAAGTTTTCTCAAAGAAAACATCTCTCTCAACTAAAGCTGTATATTATACAGGGAAGCCTGTCAGTGCACCTGCCATGTAAGCGGACAGATCAGATATTCCACTGTCAAAGTGACTTTTTGATACATTTCGCAGAACAGATATATCTATAACAAATAAAACATCTCTAGTTGACTAGCAGAGTATTAATTTGGTTGGTTTGTGTTAAATCAGAGGCGATCTGGCACTGAAATGTGTCGCGTTTGAAATCATCCTGAGTGCTCGACGGCTCATGCTTCAGTCCCGATTTGGAGATTCTCTATTCGTTCCAGGGAAATCACAAAATAAAATGCACACAAACATGTCCCTGCTCTTGATATACAATCTCTGATGAACACATTTGGTTTTAATGAGGAAAAATAACCTAAACGAGGGCAGATTCGAACCCAGAACCTCTGACATGCTTAACAAAAGCTCTACCACGGGACCGTTTTATAGCGGATCTGTGAACATAATCACTGTCTTTAAGTACTGTACTGTATAATGATTTTGATATAAGGATGAAACTATTGCATTCAAAATGTTTCTATGAATTCCTTGTCAATAAATTAAACTCAATGTACTATTGAAATTGATTTCTTGATATTATAATGTTATCTTTTGTTTGTTTCACCAAGTGTAGTGTAAATTATAGACATCATTATTATAAAAGATATCAGATATCAGATATACTTTTAAAAGAAGATGTAAGCACGGTCCTCAAAAAAGATCGGATATAGTCCAAAAATTGGAATTGGGCATCAGGACCTGCAGTGTAAATGCGGACAGCATCCGTACCTTCACGTACTGACCAGCGAAGTGTGTGACCTCTGCGGTGAACACACCGGATGAGTCCACGGGGCAGATGGGAGCCGAGTCTCTCTGGATGATCTTATAGTCCATGCAGACGCGGTAATCATCCTGTGGACAGAGGAAACTTTCTGTGAAGTGCAAAACCTGTGATTCTGAGAGCACAGTGAAAGTGTTTCCCATGAATCAATGACAGAACACACTGGCACTGTGCTAGCAATGGGAAAAACAAACATCTGTCATATGACACACAAGAGAAATGAGCACAATGATACGATCCTGCTCAAAGGCGTTCCTGTAGCTCAAACAGTAGAGCGCTGGCACTTGCAACGCCAAGGTCATGGGTTCGATTCCCAGGGAAAGCAAGAACTGATGAGAATATAAATGTGTACTTGAAATGCAATGTAAGTCGCTTTAGATAGCGTCTGCCAAATGCATAAATGTAGGGTGACCAAACGTCCTCTTTTTTTATGAAAATGTCCGGTTTTCACTGTTTTTCTTGGGACCATTAAATTGACTGGCGCTTGCCTTTGCACACAAATCATATGAAACCAGCTTCAGCTTCGCCCCGTCTTGTTATAATCAACGCGTTCCTCAATCCGCAGTGGCACCAAGCAGAGAGTACGTCGAAAACAGAGGCCTGTGTGTGTGTGTGTGTGTGTGTGTGTGTGTGTGTGTGTTCATCTCTGTGTGTTTTAATTTCTACTAATTAATTTACTACTACGTTATAAAATCAATAGTGGTGTTTGTTAACATTAGTTAACGCACTGTGAACTAACATGAACAAACAATGAACAGCTGTATTTTTATTAACTAACATTAACAAAGAATAACAAATACATTAACAATTGTATTGCTCATGGTAAGTTCGTGTTAGTTAATACATTAACGTTAACTAATGAACCTTAGTGTAAAGTGTTGCCATTATGTTTTTATATAGTGGTGTGCCGTGGCCAGAGAAAGGTCTGGAAACACAGATTTACAGCACAGTGACGTCTGAGCACTCCGGGACATCTCTGTGTCCTTTACTGTGCGTTCTGGCTGTTCTCCTGTAATGAATCATTCAGCTCATGTGCATAACAATAGCTCTTCCTGTAGCATTTTTCCATTTTTAGCATCATCTATTTGTCTTTCTCCCTTCCAGAGTTCTGCCGTGAGAAGACGACGGACCAGGGTTCACGCCGGTCGCCCACAAGCCTTTGGGCCAGACGTGAGATGAGCTTCTCAGCAAAGGCTTCGTCCTGTCACTCTTCTTAATAAACCGCTTCAACTGCGCTTCAAGGTTTATCTAACGACCCCAAGACTTTCTTCAGCTGTCCTGATAGGAACTGTTCAAGAGCGTCTTGGATCTGCTTTTTGGTTTTCTTACAAATGAAATAATATAAATGAAAATATGGCTCTGTTGGGAATGATGATTCACTAATTTCAACTGCACATTGATGGATGATTTAAGAAAGAAAAAAAATCATATGACGTGGAGAACTTTAGAAGTAATTTAGGTCACACTTTATTTTAAGGTGTCATTGTTACAGTGTAATTATATATTTAAGTAATGAGTAATATTAATTACCTACATGTACTTACTATAGGATTAGGGTTTGGTTGAGGGTTAGTTGCATGTAATTATGCATAATTTACTGTTATTACTATGGAAAGTACATATGTAACAAGGACACTAAAATAAAGTGTTACCGTAATTTATTACTATTGATCATTGTAATTATTCAAACTCAATTTACCCTAGTCATTGTAAAGCCTTCTGTTATTATATACCATTACTCATAGAGCAACATTACACCGTGTCCTAACCAGAAGCGAGGCGTGATAAAAGGTTTCTCTGTTAATCAGAGGTTTTGTCCTAACCAGCTGGCGATATGGAACGATTCTATTTTAGAGCATATCAGCATATCAGCTATGACAATGATAATCTTAGGTACTGGTTATGTGCTTTATTTAATGTTAAAAGCATCTAATATGAGTTTGAATAAAAAAAATTGTGACCTCTACAGCTATACTGACAAACCGACAAAGAATAATTCACCTGGATTCAAAGATAGTTTCAGTCACTCAGTGTGTTGTTTTTTAATCATGGTGCAATATTTGTGAACTTCATTATATACTTCATTATATACTTATCGATTTCACTGCGAGAGCCGTGCACTTGCAGAGACTCCGGTCACACACTCTTCTGATTGGCTGTGATTTTTGATCGCTTTGACTGCGAGTGCAGTGAGCTTGCAGAGACTCCGCACACACGCTCTTCTGATTGGCTGTGACTTTTGATTGATTTGGTTGTGAGTGCAGTGTGCTTGCAGAGTGACTCCGCCCACGTGCTCTTCTGATTGGCTGTGACTTTTGATTGATTTGACTGTGAGTGCAGTGTGCTTGCAGAGACTCCGCCCACACACTCTTCTGATTGGCTGTGATTTTTGATTGATTTGGTTGTGAGTGCAGTGTGCTTGCAGAGAGACTCCGCCCACGTGCTCTTCTGATTGGCTGTGACTTTTGATTGATTTGACTGAGTGCAGTGTGCTTGCAGAGACTCCGCCCACACGCTCTTCTGATTGGCTGTGATTTTTGATTGATTTGGTTGTGAGTGCAGTGTGCTTGCAGAGTGACTCCGCCCACGTGCTCTTCTGATTGGCTGTGATTTCTGATAGATTTAGCTGTGAGTGCAGTGCGCTTTCAGAGAGACTCTGTTGATGGAATCTTATCGCATTGCGTCTGGTTAGGACACGATTTTACCAACAACCCCTGAAGCACACAATTGAATGCAAGTACAATATAGAAGTGACTTACAGCTCCAAAGTACGGGGCCTGATGAACCACTCCTGTCCCGTCATCATCACGCACGTAGTTATCAACCACCACAGAGAACGCCCCACTCTCCTTACACTGAGAGGACAAACAAGCATTCGTCAAGATCACATTTAACAGATGCACATCTTTAAACAGAAAGACTTGTCATATCATCCTGGCTGATGACATTTTAAGGAGTGGATTTGGTGCAACTTCACACACTCACGGATGCATGGATTAAAAGCAACACTTATAGTCAGAAACTTTATTATAATCCTAAAACGATACTGACAGAAGTCTCAGCTTTGGTGCTCTTCGCGTGTCGGTCAAAAATAACCGAATAAATTGTTATAAATTGTTTTATTTCAATGAAATTAATGTACTATATTCTAGGTCTATAATGTTTCTTATTTACTACTTTGTATTTTTAGGGGATTTTATGGTACTAAATTATCTTTATGCTGTATTTATAATCCATTTATTCACCTTTTGAGTATAGACCTGAAAATTACATTTCCAACTTAAACTGTCGTGAATCTTGAATGATTTAGAGCGACAGACTTAAGTTTGATCTTTTTTCAAAGACTACACGTGGCAGATTATTGCTGAAGTGAAAAAAAGAAAAGAAAGGAAAAGAAAAAGAAAAAAAGGGAACTTAAAAGTAACAGAATTTTACTTTTATTGTTACGAAAAATTAAATATGAAATATATATTTTCAAAAACATGTTTTCCTCTAAAACTGAGAAAATCAAAACCATAAATCTAAAAAAGTTGAGTTCAAAATTTGAGGATGATATCTCAAAAAATTAGCTTTCAGTGAGATGTTGTTCGGCTGCAGTACCAAGCGCTTCCACAAGAGGAAATCCGTCTCACATTCATTTTCTAATGCGCTCATTTTTGACAGCGAGGAGCACAAGTGTGACTATTTTTTTTCAGGACCATTTAACCTGTTCGAATCTCATCCATGATTTTTTTTTTTGTGTGTGTGTGTGTGTGTGTGTGTGTGTGTGTGTGTGTGTGTGTGTTCACCTTTACCAAGTTTTGTAACATTCCGGTGAAGAAAACAATGATATATAAAAAAAAAATCCAATTTTTTGGGTCAAAAAGCACCAGAGGGTTTGTTGACCCAAAAAAATATCATTCTGTCAGTATTTCCTCAATCTATGTTCACTCTAAAGAGACGTGAGAGTACGAGATGCAGCATTACACGGTTTACCTTGATGAAGTACTCAAAAAGAGGCTTGTATTTTTTGCCCTTCAGGTTCTTGCCAGGAAATCTATAAAACAAAAACACACTTTATCAGCACTGAACTACAACAGCACAGCGGTTGGAGAATTACTGGAATAACTGAAACACAAGGCCAAAACACTCTCTGACCTTTCCGGATATGAACACTTACAAGGGTCTCTGATTGATCAATACAGAAAAACAGGTGAGGATTTAATTGAGTTGTGAACAGTCAAGTCACCTTTATTTATATAGCGCTTTTAACTAAATAGATTGTTTCAAAGCAGCTTTACAGTGATAATAGGAAGAGAGCCACAGAACACACGTCTAACACACACTCTCACACAAAACTGGTCTGAATGTCTTTAATGACACTTTAACATTGCTTTTTTGAAGCTGCTAAATTGACTGTAATTGCATGTAAAAGAGTGACCAGCTCCGTCTTCATAATTTCTCATTTTTTGTGTTTAACAGATGAAGGAGCACACAGAAAACATCATACAGGTTTGGAATATGGTGTGGTGAGTAAATGAATGACTTGTTTTAACACAAACATTAAGAAGTGCAGTGAAATCAGCTCTACTCTTGCACCTCATTCCAGTCACAGCATCACCTCTGAAGAACTTTCATCAAGAGCAGAGATATTAATCAATAATAGCAGTTTGGCTCAGGACTAATCCCACAATACCTCAGCTTACTGTTATCAGCCCTGCACACTGCTCAGAGAACACACACACACACACACTCAGTCACTCAGTCACACACACAAAAAACATAACACACTCACACAATCATATAAAATCACACACAAAAACACACAATCACACACACTCACTCACTCACACACACATACATTACCCCAGTTACCTCTGTAAACAAAGACTCTATTATACGGAGGTGAGATGAAAATGTCATTGAAACTTTTCTGAAGAAAGTTCCCTTCAGATATACATTCATTTAACTATGAAAGCGCAAACCTGTAGAAATCGTGTTTTTACTTCAGTTAAATCACGGACTTTTGAAGTTTAATAATCACAGTGAGCCATATCTATAGTCCTGTTATTCTGTCCCCAGATTTAAGACCTTTTGAATTGATAATTAAGACTTTTCTAATGCCATTTAATATATTAAAGACTATTTAAGGCCTTACATTTTATCAAACTGAATTTAAAGGGCACATGTTATGCAAAATTCACTTTAACATGGTGTTTGAACATAAATGTGACCCTGGACCACAAAACCAGTCACATGGGTCAATTTTTTTAAATTGAGATTTATACATCATCTGAAAGCTCATCACTCAGAAAAATAAATGTTTTATATATTTACGGTAGGAAATTTACAAAATATCTTCATGGAACATGATCTTTACTTAATATCCTAATGATTATTAGCATAAAAGGAAAATCGATAATTTTGACCCATATAATGAATTGTTGGCTTTTGCCACAAATATACCCGTGCGACTTGTGACTGGTTTTGAGATCCAGGGTCATAAATGTGTGTTGGCAGAGTGTGTACACAAATCCCCATAAATCATAAGCACTGTATCAGAACAAGCCGTTCTCAGATTCGGGGCAATGTGACATCACTTTGCACAGGCTCCTCCCACGACTGTTGATTGACACTGCAGTTTAAGCATAGCCCCGCCCTGAGTGAACTGGACACAAGCCCCGCACACGACTGTTGATTGACACTGCAGTTTAAGCATAGCCCCGCCCTGAGTGAGCTGGACACAAGCCCCGCCCACGACTGTTGATTGACACTGCAGTATTAGCATAGCCCCGCCCTGAGTGAGCTGGACACAAGCCCCGCACACGACTGTTGATTGACACTGCAGTATTAGCATAGCCCCGCCCTGAGTGAGCTGGACACAAGCCCCGCACACGACTGTTGATTGACACTGCAGTATTAGCATAGCCCCGCCCTGAGTGAGCTGGACACAAGCCCCGCACACGACTGTTGATTGACACTGCAGTATTAGCATAGACCCGCCCTGAGTGAGCTGGACACAAGCCCCGCCCACGACTGTTGATTGACACTGCAGTATTAGCATAGCCCCGCCCTGAGTGAGCTGGACACACGCCCCGCACACGACTGTTGATTGACACTGCAGTATTAGCATAGCCCCGCCCTGAGTGAGCTGGACACAAGCCCCGCACACGACTGTTGATTGACACTGCAGTATTAGCATAGACCCGCTCTGAGTGAGCTGGACACAAGCCCCGCCCACGACTGTTGATTGACACTGCAGTATTAGCATAGCCCCGCCCTGAGTGAGCTGGACACAAGCCCCGCACACGACTGTTGATTGACACTGCAGTATTAGCATAGCCCCGCCCTGAGTGAGCTGGACACAAGCCCCGCACACGACTGTTGATTGACACTGCAGTATTAGCATAGCCCCGCCCTGAGTGAGCTGGACACAAGCCCCGCCCACGACTGTTGATTGACACTGCAGTATTAGCATAGCCCCGCCCTGAGTGAGCTGGACACAAGCCCCGCACACGACTGTTGATTGACACTGCAGTATTAGCATAGCCCCGCCCTGAGTGAGCTGGACACAGTCCGCCAGTGTTTTGACGCCGGAGCAGCTGCACACACTCACTAACATACACTCACTCGTCAGGTGATATACTACGCATTCCCTCTGGCCAATAGAAACTTCAGGACGAAGGGGTTTCTTTATAAACAAGGAAGTGACATCATCGTGTGGTTCAGAGTCTGCACTAATAAACTCACTTGTCCAGAATGGTGTATTCAGCGTCCGTTTTGAAGAGAGCGATGAGTCTGGCCTCCATCATGATGTAAACCTTCTGCGAGCTGTTATCTGACACACATTACACATGACAAACACAGAAATCAAAACATTGGTTAGGGGTAAGATGTGCCAGCTGTGTCTTATATAGGTGTTATCTGAGACACATTACACATGATAAGAGACCAACACAGTGATGATCAAAACATTAATGAACAAGCAGATGGTTAGGGGTAAGATGTGCCAGCTGTGTCCCTTATTCCTGTGCCCCATGAAGCTTTGCGTGAATTATGGGTGTAACTTCCGTTAAGCTGTAAACTATCAGAGAAAGAATCGCACTATGAGCGCAATAATACAGTTTTTTTTAACTGGGTACAATGAGAGGACTATTCTACTCACCCTTCAACCATCGAACACTACAAGGACATTTAAAGGTGTAAAAGCAAGAGTGATTCTTTACACAGAACCAAAACTGTAACCATTTCTAATTATTGTTGTTGTGCTGGTTGTGTGTGTGTGTGTGTGTGTGTGTGTGTGTGTGTGTGTGTGTGTGTGTGTGTGTGTGTGTGTGTGTGTGTGAGAGAGAGAGAGAGAGAGAGAGAGAGAGAGAGTGTGTGTGAGTGAGTGAGTGAGTGAGTGAGTGAGTGAGTGAGTGAGTGAGTGAGTGAGTGAGTGAGTGAGTGAGTGAGTATGAGGGTGTGTGTGAGTGAGAGTGAGGGTGTGTGTGAGTGAGTGATAGTGAGTGAGAGTGAGTGAGTGAGTGAGTGAGTGAGTGTGTGTGTGTGTGTGTGTGTGTGTGTGTGTGTGTGTGTGTGTGAGTGAGTGAGTGAGTGAGTGAGTGAGTGAGAGTGTGTGTGTTTGTGAGTGAGTGAGTGTGTGAGAGTGAGTGAGTGAGTGTGTGAGAGTGTGTGAGTGAGGGTGTGTGTGAGAGTGAACGAGTGAGTGAACGAGTGAGTGAGTGAGTGAGTGAGTGAGTGCGTGCGTGATTGATTGAGTGAGTGAGTGAGTGAGTGTGAGTGTGTGTGTGTGTGTGTGTGTGTGTGTGTGTGTGTGTGTGTGAGTGAGGGTGTGTGTGAGTGAGTGAGTGAGTGAGTGAGTGAGTGAGTGAGTGAGTGAGTGAGTGAGTGAGTGAGTGAGTGCTGAGTGAGTGAGTGAGTGAGTGAGTGAGTGAGTGAGTGAGTGAGTGAGTGCGTGAGTGAGTGAGTGTGAGTGAGTGAGAGTGTGTGAGTGAGAGTGTGTGAATGTGTGTGTGTGTGTGTGTGTGTGAGAGTGATTGAGTGATTGATTGATTGATTGAGTGAGTGAGTGAGTGAGTGAGTGAGTGAGTGAGTGAGTGAGTGAGTGAGTGAGTGAGTGAGTGAGTGAGTGAGTGAGTGAGTGAGTGAGTGAGTGAGTGAGTGAGTGAGTGAGTGAGTGAGTGAGTTTGAAGAAATGTGAATGTTTTCTATTTGTATGTCTCTGTTTTATAATGTACTTAGAAATGCCCAACCAGGGACAGGAGTTAAAAATTAGCATTAGCTATAAACTCTATATGCTGCGCATCAGTTACAGGCTTTGTATTGTAACTATGTTTGACTGTATGGTCCCTGTTAAATAAATAAATAGAAATAACGGACGGGTTAAATATCATTGCGTGATACGATTTCAAAGTGATTTCTGTCATTTTGACTGATAATAAATTGTATTTACCTGTGAAAACAAACCTGGATTTGAGGAGAAAAACGAGAGATTCTTTGTGCATTCCAGTGAATTATTAATGGAATATATCGTCAATTAAAAGAACAGACCACAAATGTGCAGTATATGTATATTGTAATTCTATTACAGTGGAATGCAAAAGGAAAAAATAAAAGAATCATGAGGAAAAGAATCCAGCGACTGAAAAGAGCTCTTGCCGTAGTAGATATTTTTGTTATAATGTCACATTAAAATGCCAAGTGTTACGTTACTCTCATGACGTCTGAACATAAAACCTGAAGGGAAACTGACAGATAAGCTTTATTAATAGGGCAATCTTATGATTTCAAATGATTAGTTTCAGTCTTTTTGAATGGAAGTTCCCCAAACCGGAAGAGCCACCCATAATTCAGAGCGTCAGGAATAAGGTGGATATAGATAACATGTAAGGGCAACACAGATGATGCGTCATGTAGATATAAGCTGTCAATCACAGCAGCATCTCTAAACACCACACAGATTCAAAAGGGATTCGAAGGGACCTGAGAAAAAAAACGCTCTGATATAACGACACACACACACACACACACACACACACACACGGAGAGAGAAACATCAATAAAACATGGCACTTCCCCAGGGCAGGCTGGGAAATGATTGGGTAGAGATGTGGATCACACACACACACACACACACACACACACACATTGGTATTCAGCACGTCTCTCTCCTGCAGCAGAAGAAGAGCTGGTGACTCCACAGGCTTACGGCGCCCCCTGTCAGTCACTGCAGGAACCACAGCACCAACTGGGTCAGGCTTTAAGGGCCTTGCACACTGAGTGCAACATTTTCACATTCGTCATTCGGTGGCTCGTTTAATGACCTGCTTTGAGGTCGAAAGCACACAGTGAGCCATATCTATAGTCCTGTTATTCTGTCCCTAAATGTAAGACCTCTTGAAATTATAATTAAGACTTTTCTAATACCATTTAATATATTAAAGACTATTCACGGCCTTATATTTGATCAAACTGAATTGAAGTCTTTTTAAGGACCCAGTCACACACACACACACACTCGCCACTCAGAGTTGTTTATGCTAATGATCTTTCAGAGCTATAGGGATCTTCGCCGTGACGTCACGACACGGTTACATGCGCTCTGGTTGGCAGAAGAAAAGTAATAGCCGCTTGCTGCGCAGCGCAAACACAGAACAAAAATGGTTGTATCGTGCTGTGTGATCGGCAAGATTGGTTACTGTACTGTGTGTATCATCTGTGTACATACCCTTATAAATTAAGGGCAAATTATTGTATTTTCATACATTTTTACGTATGTTAACCAATGTTATATACAGGGCCTGAAGTTAACTTTTTTGACTACCAGCCACTGTGACTTTTTACCAGACAGTTTTTTTTTTTTTTTTTTTGGCCTCATAAAAGGTGAAAAAAAGGAATTGCACAAACATTTGTCCTTTAACTTGTAAGAATACACATTTAAGTGCTGTCAAGTTATTACCGAGATCCATACAAGTAATAATAACTCTTAGAATACAGATATAGACCTAGTGCAGCTCGTATGTAAACAAATTACACGTGGCTGTGTTGATGGCTGGGCAGCTGTTAGTTACAGTGTTCAGGAACCGTTAAGCAGAACTAAATTAATATTGTTATTACTGGTGAAGTTACCGGGTAGGCTACCGGACATTTTCTCACCGGTTCCCAACTCCCAACATCTGTGCAACTGTCATTGTACTGCCTATGTCAGCGTTGCATTATCTCATCTCATCTCACCAACAGTTTAATACTTAATTCACACATTCAAACGTAGTCAGAGAAGGGCCTCATCTTTCTCTCCGATCACATATACGTTCCGAAACACTCAAACTGCACTGCTTTCACAGATGCTTTGTTTACTCCAGTAATGTGCCGCCAGATTTTTTAGCTGTAAATCCAACGAAATTGCTGACTTCGTTTAAATGTCAAAGAACAACAAAAAATTCTCACTCAGGTGATATGGATCAGGCAGAGAACATGAACCCTGGTTATATAAAAGCTTAATTATATCTCTTTTTAGCTTCTTCGGACAAATAATTAACATATGCTGACAAAACACAGGTAGACTGCTGCGACATGTTTTGGTTCTTTCAGCCAACCAGTTCGCGCCCACGCCCATATCGTGACGTCACATTTGACTCCGGCGAACATCCCTATATCTATTATATTTTTATATTTTATGCTTCATTCAAGACTTCTGTGTACTGTTACACCCCAAATGCATATATACGGTGCGATTTGCTACCCTCCGGTCTAAACACTTAATTTAATCAAAGAATCCTGAAAAAAAAAAAAACTGTTTTCAACATTGATAATAATAATGAGTGTTTTTTGAGCATCAAATCCTCATATTAGGATGATTTCTGAAGGATCATGTGACACTGAAGACTGGAGTAATGATGCTGAAAATTCAGCTTTGATCACAGGAATAAATGACACTTTACTATATAGAAATAATAGATAATAGAAATCTTAATCTTAAAAATATTCATAATATTTAACAATATTAATGGACTTTTTTGTACTTTTAATGAAATAAATGCAGCCTTGGTGAGCTTAAGACACATTAAAAATCGTACCGATCCCAAACGTCTGAACGGCAGTGCTTGTAGTCTAATGGCTATCCAGATGTTAATGTATTATTATTATTATTATACAATAATTTGTAGTTACAGTATTTACTAGTAACTTTTTTTTTTTACATCTGGTCTGTATATCTGAATAATGCTTATACATAATGTTATAATTTTAGCCTCCTTTAGAAATTAAGTCACTGTGGCCAATAGGCTATTACTATAATAACTTCATTTTTGCTTCCACATAGCTGCAGATGAAGCGCACCTTTGACCTTGACGTAGCTGAAGTCGGGGTTGACGCAGAGGGCCAGGTTGCTGGGAAGGGTCCAGGGTGTGGTGGTCCACGCGAGGAAGCTCACGGTCTCGTCCTCCACGAGAGGGAAGGTCACGATCACAGACGGATCCTGCACATCCTGAGGAGCAAATCAAGCACTTTACACATCTTTACACAGATGAACACCACAGACGAGTGATGACATGGAGAACAGCAGTGAGCTTTACACACTTTTCAGCAGGGCTGCACGATATTGAAGAAAAATGCAATATGCGATAACAACTTAATGCGATATTCGATATGCGATATAATAATGCTTTAAGTGTGTAAAATAAACTTAAATAATCTCAAAAATATATTTAAATATCAACCACCCAGAATACCCTAGCAACCGCCTAGCAACACCTTAGCAACCACCCAGAATACCTTAGCAACTGCCTAGCAACCACCCAGACACATTAGCAACCAACTAGCAACACCATACCAACCACCCAGAATACCCTAGCAACCGTTTAGAGTCACCTAGCAACCATATTCCAACATATAGAAGCCATATTTCAGCCCCACAATATCGTACAGACATGTTTGTTGGCTTGTATGCAATCGTACAGAACACCCTAGCAATCGAGTGGCGAGTTTTGCCACTGCAAGCACCACTCACATTTTCTTCAGGAAATGTACATTCTAGTTATTATTAATGTTTCACATTCTTTTTGTGTGACAAGAAAACATCCCTACAGCTTCTGACCGTGAACATTAGTGTTTTACTGTAGCATAAGAAGTGTTATTTTAACATCAGTGTAAACCACAGGGTTCAGGTTATCCTACATTAGGGTTATTTAACAACAGAAACTGAATATTCAAACGTAAAAATAAAACACTGCTTTGTTTTCACTGTATGAATTAAATATATCCTGATTCTTTTTAAAGCTACAAAAGTGATTCAGCCGAGAGCAGCGAGTGATTTTCTCTGTCTTTTGTTCATGAGCCCAGTTATTGCAAGCTGTTGCGATAAATACATTTGCAATATTTCGATAATTTCGATATATTGTGCAGCCCTACTTTTCAGCATCATTACTCCAGTCTTCAGAGTCACATGATCCTTCAGAAATCATTCTGATATGATGATTTGATGCTCAAGAAACATTTATAATTATTATTATCAATGTTGAAAACAGATATATACACTTTTTTTTTTCAGGATTCTTTGATGAATAGAAAGTTCTATATCGTTTATTTGAAATATAATCTTTTATAACATTATAAATGTCTTTACTTTATTTGGATCAATATAATTCATCCTTGCTGAATAAAAGTATTGATTTTATTTTATTTTCTATTTCAGATAAATGCTGTTCTTTTGAACTTTCTGTTCATCAAAGATCCAGTGATGACTTGGAGAACATCAGTGAGCTCAGCATCATCTTGACCTTGTAATTCTGATTGGCCTCGAAGTTGGAGAGCGGTGTGTTGCAGGCGGTGGAGAACGGCATGACCTTCACCCCACGATACACCAGACCTGTGTCGAACAGCTGCTTAAACACCCACCTGAAACACAACACAACAATCCTCTCGTCACGTCACGTGTGTCCAGCTGCCATTATACAGTGCTATGCATAAGTTTAGACACCCATACTAAAGTTGACTAAAAAGAGGAATAAAAAATCATCTTTTGGAAACTGAACTTAATGCCTTAATTTAAAAAATTAGGAAAAATCCAACCTTTAAGGACACCAATTTTCTTTGTGAATGAATAATGCATCGTAAATAAATAAATGTTCTTACTTAAAATACAGGGTGCATAAGTCTGGACACCCCTATGTTAAATTCCCATAGAGGCAGGCAGATTTTTATGGATCCAGGATACTATGCATCCTGATAAAGTTCCCTTGGCCTTTGGAATTAAAATAGCCCCACATCATCACATAGCCTTCACCATACCTAGAGATTGGCATGGTTTTATTTCAGTTAGCCTAAAAGCTAGTTGGTTTTGCATTGAGAGATGATCTTATGGAAAGTACCCCATGCCAATCTCTAGGTATGGTGAAGGCTATGTGATGATGTGGGGCTATTTTAATTCCAAAGGCCAAGGGAACTTTATCAGGATGCATAGTATCCTAAAAATAAAAAAATAAAAATCTTCCTGCCTCTATGGGAATTTAACATAGGGGTGTCCAAACTTATGCACCCTGTATTTTAAGGAAGAACATTTATTTTTTTACGATACATTATTCATTCACAAAGAAAATTGGTGTCCTTAAAGGTTGGATTTTTCCTAATTTTTTAAATTAAGGCATTAAGTTCAATTTCCAAAAGATGATTTTTTTATTCCTCTTTTTAGTCAACTTTAGCATGGGTGTCTAAACTTATGCATAGCACTGTATCTAATCAATGTAAATGCTGAAAACTGAAAGTTGGCTTATCTTATTTTAGGGATGAAATTTTAGGCCGATACCGATAACCGATAAATCTTTATATTTGAAAGCCGATAACCGATATATTGGCCGATAAATCTAAATCTAATTTTATATATAATTTTTTTGAGAGCATGATTACCAAACAAGTCTCATCATTAAAATCAATGTCCCAAACACACAATTATAATGTTCTCATTATCATTTTATGTAGCCGATATGACAGACTCGTGCTGCACTGAACTGTCTTTTCCTTTTTTGAAGTGATTTCAATCATATTTCAAGCGATTCAGGACCACCATGTTGAACAGTGAAGCGTCTCAGCTGAAGGAAATATTACATTTGTCGATCTCAATTAATGGGAGAGAGTTTTTTATTGGCCCGATAACGATAACATTTAACATTAACTTATATTGCCCGATACCGATATGGTGGCCGATATATCATGCATCCCTATCTTATTTATAGATCAAGTGTCCTCTAAAAATACAATAAAAGTGTTCATAAATCACCCAGTCAAGCCTCACATATTTTTACAGACTGACTGTCTGATTTTTACAGTTTTTGCCGTAGTCACTCAGACGGTGATTGTTTATCATGTGCACATCTGTTGATTTAAATGGTTTTCTGTCTTGCATTTTACCTTTTCAAATGATGGACTTCATTTAAAAAAAGTGGAAAATAGCAAAAATAAGTTAATGCAACCTATTATTTCTGTTAATAAGACAATTATTAAGTTATTGAGTTAATGCAACCTATTATTTCTGTTAATAAGACAATTATTAAGTTATTGAGTTAATGCAACCTATTATTTCTGTTAATAAGACAATTATTAAGTTATAAGATTAAGTTATTGAGTTAATGCAACCTATTATTTCTGTTAATAAGACAATTATTAAGTTATAAGGTTAAGTTATTGAGTTAATGCAACCTATTATTTCTGTTAATAAGACAATTATTAAGTTATAAGGTTAAGTTATTGAGTTAATGCAACCTATTATTTTTGTTAATAAGACAATTATTAAGTTATAAGGTTAAGTTATTGAGTTAATGCAACCTATTATTTCTGTTAATAAGACAATTATTAAGTTATAAGATTAAGTTATTGAGTTAATGCAACCTATTATTTCTGTTAATAAGACAATTATTAAGTTATAAGGTTAAGTTATTGAGTTAATGCAACCTATTATTTCTGTTAATAAGACAATTATTAAGTTATAAGGTTAAGTTATTGAGTTAATGCAACCTATTATTTCTGTTAATAAGACAATTATTAAGTCATAAGGTTAAGTTATTGAGTTAATGCAACCTATTATTTCTGTTAATAAGACAATTATTAAGTTATAAGGTTAAGTTATTGAGTTAATGCAACCTATTATTTCTGTTAATAAGACAATTATTAAGTTATAAGGTTAAGTTATTGAGTTAATGCAACCTATTATTTCTGTTAATAAGACAATTATTAAGTTATAAGGTTAAGTTATTGAGTTAATGCAACCTATTATTTCTGTTAATAAGACAATTATTAAGTTATAAGGTTAAGTTATTGAGTTAATGCAACCTATTATTTCTGTTAATAAGACAATTATTAAGTTATAAGGTTAAGTTATTGAGTTAATGCAACCTATTATTTCTGTTAATAAGACAATTATTAAGTTATAAGGTTAAGTTAATAATTGTCTTATTAACAGAAATAATAGGTTGCATTAACTTAATAAGTTATAAGGTTAAGTTATTGAGTTAATGCAACCTATCATTTCTGTTAATAAGACAATTATTAAGTTATAAGGTTAAGTTATTGAGTTAATGCAACCTATTATTTCTGTTAATAAGACAATTATTAAGTTATAAGGTTAAGTTATTAAGTTAATGCAACCTATTATTTCTGTTAATAAGACAATTATTAAGTTATAAGGTTAAGTTATTGAGTTAATGCAACCTATTATTTCTGTTAATAAGACAATTATTAAGTTATAAGGTTAAGTTATTAAGTTAATGCAACCTATTATTTCTGTTAATAAGACAATTATTAAGTTATAAGGGTAAGTTATTGAGTTAATGCAACCTATTATTTCTGTTAATAAGACAATTATTAAGTTATAAGGTTAAGTTATTAAGTTAATGCAACCTATTATTTCTGTTTACTAAAAAGAAAATAACACTACTTTGGATTGATCCAAATCTCAGAGATGTGAATTCAAAAGGCAATTAAATCATCATAAGACCTTGGTGTCTGCCAAAAAACAGACATTCTGGATTCACAATAAAATCTCAGACCGGCTGTAAATGTTGAAGCGACTTTCCATCCCCATGAGGAACAGCCAGTGCTGGCAGGAATCTTAAATCTTACCACACGGTCTCCATGAACCAGGGGTACAGGGTCTTGTAGTCGTTCTTGAAGTCAATCCAGCGGCCCATTCGTCTCACGGATGTCTGGAAAATCATAATCATACCAAAAACAAATCACGTCATTTAGGAGGAACTCGCAATGATGAAGGAACAGGTCACTTTAAAAATCACAATCCTGTCACAAGCAGCTCTCGAGCCCAAAAGAGCACATGACAGTCGTGCATATTCCTAGTTTTCTGAAGCTGTTATTCATGGATGACCTCTCCCATCAAAGGTCACGTTTGACATCATGACAACTGATTAAGACACTCAGGGACCAGGAACTCAGTGCAGAAATTAACTAGCTAGTCATAACTGTTTTCTGAAACTGTATAACTCTGTTGCATATCTGCTGTTCGATCAACGTCTATATATATATATATATATATATATATATATATAAAAACACAATCACACATGTATTCACATTCAAAATAAAAGTTTGTGTTTACATAATATATGTGTGTGTACTGTGTATAATTATTTCGTATGGCAGCATGTATATATTTAAGAAATATATATTTATACATATTTTATATTATATATAAATGTTTTATATATAAATAACATTTTTCTTAAACATATACATGCATATGTGTGTATTTATATATACAAAAAATGATACAAAGTAAACACGCATATATATATATATATATATATATGAGTGTTTACTGTGTATAATTATTTTGTATATACATATAAAATATGTATAAATATATATTTAGTATATATTTCTTAAATATATACATGCTGCCATACGAAATATAATTATACACAGTACACACACATATTATGTAAACACAAACTTTTATTTTGGAAATATATATATATATATATATATATATATATATATATATATATATATATATACGTACACACATACATTTTTTAAAGGTTTACTTTTTAAATAAAGGACAATAATGATTTGTGGTAGTTGACAATTGTTATTAAACCTGACACTCTTTTTATTGCACTAAATTAAAGGGATACTTCACCTCTGGGAAGATGAATGTGTATTTAAAATAGGTCATTTAAGTAGCAGAAATGTGAAGAAATTTTTGAATTTGGAGCTTTCTAGACTGAGAAAAGCCAGAAAATTTATTTTTGGCTTATGTGGATGAAAGACAACAACTCCCAGAATGCACTTGCTTCGCTGCCTTAGGAGGCCACGCCTACCGGTAAGAGTGCGCACTGCAGTTGAAAACAACAAAGCTAGCCTACGTGATGAGTTTGCGAGGGATTTACAGATCGTCCAAAATGTCCGGGATTCGGCTTTTGCGTTCTACAGTCGCCATTCATCATGTTTACTGTGGTGAGCAGGACGAGGCTGGCGGCCGCGGGAGAACAGCGCGAGGCCGGTGGCGTGATTACTGAGACGCGCCGGGTCTCGCATCTCTCACGGAGGAGCGGGAATTTTTCTTAGCAATGGTAAAACGCACATCAACCGATCACTTGTTTAGCGTTCATTTAAACACTACATTCAAATTCACCAATCAGAATGAATTCAGTTAGATTGAAAGGTGTGCATGTGAACAATGAATGGCGACCGCAGAAAGCAAAAGCTGAATCCCGGACATTTTGAACGATCTCGCCCGCCGGACAAGTCCGGGAAAAGGACGATGGTTACTTACTCAGCTTTCTCCTACTATTCAGCTTTCTCCACAGAACAAGAGCCTGCTAGCTTAACTTCCACAGAAAGACGGCTGACTGTGTGTACATTCTGTGAGTGAGATCCCACCTCTTATGGGCGGGCTGAAAACATGCGGAACAACGCCATCTACTGGCTGTAGTCTTTAGCCTCTGTCCAGAAAATCCTCCGATGACGCAAAATGACGATTTTTGCATCATCGGAGGATTTTTTCCAGACAAAAAATACATAAATCTCTCGTCTCAGGGGGATATGAGGGTGGGAAGCACGGTAATTCGAAAATACTACAGGTTTTCTACTAATACAAAGCTTAATGCTAAATCCTGAAGTAACCCTTTAATGTTATACAGACACTTAGAGAACTCCTGTCTGTCGATTCAAAGATCAAGATTCACACACACACACACACACACGCTCGTACCTCCCACTCATTAGCGTATCTCATGACGATGCTCCTGCACTGCTTGTTGTACTCCGCGATCCCCATCTTCGCCACATCCTCAGGTCCTCTGATATTCAGCGTTTTATCAATCTCATATTCCTGAAAAACATCAACAATTACAGAGAGAAACCAAAGAAAGAGAACGCATGTGTCATCAATCAGTGCCTCTGTTCCAATCCTCAGCACACGCGCATTCATGCCACACAAACACTGATGTTTTGAAGATGGTTTTGAGAATTGTGCTCCTGTAAATGTCTTTACAAGCTGTCTGACACAGATGAGGTTTGGTAAAACGTCTTGTGAAGCATCAGTGAGTATCAGTTCAATATTATAAACCAGGGGTTTTCAACCGGTGGTCCGCGGCCCCCTGGTGGTCCGCGGCGGCATTGCATGTGGTCCGTGACATGCATTCCAGCCTACGTAATTTCACTATTAAAATCACTTTTTTTTCCATAAAAAAAAAAGTTTGTCTTAAAAAAAAGGGCAAGTCAGTCAGTAATAAATACGTTGGCATTCATTAAAGTGTCGAACCCATAAAAAGTAGAACCATTGTCCGCTTTACATACAACAAATCACGACATGACCTTGTGTGAGTGAGTGAGTGGCGTTCACACCAAACGCGAATTGAGCATCTGGCGCAAGTGATTTTCATGTCAAGTCAATGTAAAGATGCGTTTACGCGCATCTGGAGGTCCTGCGGCGCGAATGAGGCGAATTGAGCATCTGGCGCGATACGCGCGAGTGATTTGAGGGTGAGAGAGAGAATTCTGATTAGTCCAGAGGATGTGTCGCGTTCAGGCTAAAAATAGGTTCGGCGCTTATCGCGGTTTGGAAAGAAACTGCATCTTGCAGTACATTTTAAACAAGGAAATATATCGATTTGGCATGAAACGTTGATGGAGCAGTGAATAGGTTCAGTACACAGCAAAATGACATGACAAACTCTTTTTTCTTTTTTTTAATGCCATTTCCTCAATTCGACGTCCGACTGTGCTATCTGACAAAGGAATCCACACACTACACACACACAATAGTGGGCCGCCGATTACTTGTTAGTCAGAATGGTGGTCCCTGGAACAGAATCAGTTGAAAACCTCTGTTATAAACACAATAAAAGTGCAGAGACTCCGCCCACACGCTCTTCTGATTGGCTGTGATTTTTGATAGATTTGGTTGTGAGTACAGTGTGCTTGCAGAGAGACTCCGCCCACACACTCTTCTGATTGGCTGTGATTTCTGATTGACTTGGATGTGAGTGCAGTGCGCCTGCCGAGAGACTCCGCCCACACACTCTTCTGATTGGCTGTGATTTCTGATTGACTTGGATGTGAGTGCAGTGCGCCTGCCGAGAGACTCCGCCCACATGCTCTTCTGATTGGCTGTGATTTTTGATAGATTTGGTTGTGAGTGCAGTGTGCTTGCAGAGAGACTCCGCCCACACACTCTTCTGATTGGCTGTGATTTCTGATTGACTTGGATGTGAGTGCAGTGCGCCTGCCGAGAGACTCCGCCCACACGCTCTTCTGATTGGCTGTGATTTCTGATTGACTTGGATGTGAGTGCAGTGCGCCTGCCGAGAGACTCCGCCCACACGCTCTTCTGATTGGCTGTGATTTCTGATTGACTTGGATGTGAGTGCAGTGCGCCTGCCGAGAGACTCCGCCCACACGCTCTTCTGATTGGCTGTGATTTCTGATTGACTTGGATGTGAGTGCAGTGCGCCTGCCGAGAGACTCCGCCCACACGCTCTTCTGATTGGCTGTGATTTCTGATTGACTTGGATGTGAGTGCAGTGCGCCTGCCGAGAGACTCCGCCCACACGCTCTTCTGATTGGCTGTGATTTCTGATTGACTTGGATGTGAGTGCAGTGCGCCTGCCGAGAGACTCCGCCCACATGCTCTTCTGATTGGCTGTGATTTTTGATTGATTTTGCCGCGTCTCATAGTCATGTCACTGGGGCCAGTTGCATAAATATAGCCATTATGTTAAGACAGTGTTTTTAGATCTAGTAGAAGTTAGTTAAGGAGCATCTAGACTTACTTTTCAGTATCAAATTAGGCCGATCTACATTTTTATGTAACTGATTTAAAGGTTGTTAACAGTCTTAAAGAAAAAATGATGTCTAACTTGCAAAGCTAGTCTAGGCGGTGTCTGCAACCGGTGTAGAGAGACAAATAGCTTGTCGCTGTGATCTTATCGAGTCTGGTCTCGAAACTCCTGATTGTGTGGGTTACTTTCGAAAAGACTGGACTTCACTGAACAACAGTAAATGTGAAAGCGCTCTTTAAAGTGTCTATATGCAGCAAACCTTCACAAACACAATATACAGCGACAAATGCAAATAAAACATGCAATTACTTTTTTGGGGATAGAAAGATTTTATTGAAAAATATAAATACATTTTTCTAACTACTGGCTAAGCTGTAGTTCCATATCGTTGCGGCCTGTTATTAACAAGTAAGATATTTTGGTCCCGGTACTTGTTTGTTAGCATGACTGGAGTACATAAATTACCATGGTATTACATTACTGTACTTTTTTCCCCCCAGTTTCTTTGATTCAAGTTCAAATTACTTTGCAACTGAAAATGACTTTGTGCAACTGTGAAAAATGCGAGTGACCACTTCACAAAAGTTAGGGCTGTTTTGAGCTGTATGATGGAGCTGATCTTTCTCCACGGTTCCCACACCTCGGTTAACTTTAAATTGAAGGACTTTCCAGGTCCAATACCCTCAAATTCAAGGACTTGATGTGGGAACACATTTATTGTGTCCAGTAAAAAACGTTGAGGTTCCATCGTAGTAGTTTCGAGAGCGCGGGAAACACTTAACGTAACGCGGAAATGCGCATTACTAGAGTAAATCAAGCAAGCTAGTGCGCATAGGCCACGTGTTGGCGAAATAACACATTAGCGGACCGGAGGGAATAACATGGAATTTTTTCCAGAAAACTTCTTGAACAAAATAAATTCAAGCACTTTCAAGGACGTGTATCTGTGTGTGTTTATTTTCCAAAACCTTCCAAGGCCTTTCAGATTCACAAACCTTCCAGGATTTCAAGGACCCGCGAGAACCCTGTTTCTCCAGCCGGTTTAACCAGACGCGATGCGGTAAGATTCCAGCGACAAATAATTTGTCTGTCCACACTAGACGCGACTGCGAGATGTGTAAAAATCAATCAAAACCCACAGCCAATCAGAACAGCGTGTGGGTGGAGTCAGCCAATCAGAACAGCGTGTGGGTGGAGTCAGCCAATCAGAACAGCGTGTGGGCGGAGTCTCACGGCACCAGAAAGTAATCTTGACGGCACTCGCAAGAAAATGGATAAATAGCTACATAATCAAATTCACAAATATTACACCATTTAAACATTATTCAAACACATAGGCTACTGAGTTACTAAAACAATCTTTGTCAAAGAATCCACTTGTTTGTTCACAGTTTCAACGTTCTTGTTTCCATTTGTTTAATTTCAAGATCTGAGGTGAATTATCCACTGTTGCTTTTACGGCTACAAAGCTGGAGCACTAAATGATATTCAAAGTCACATGACACGCTTTTAACATTAAAAGCACATAAACAGCACCTGAGATCATCATCGCCACACTTTGTGTTTGTTGTTCCAGCACGACGTCACAGAAAAATAGAAACCGTTTCTAAATTAGAAAAGACGCCTTTTATCACGCGGCGCGGCGCCTGTAGTTAGGACACGGTGTAAGTGACGTTGAGTGATTCTCACCACAGGCAGGCCGTGACAGTCCCAGCCGAAGCGCCGGTCCACGTGGAAGCCGTTCTGATGGGCAAACCGGGTCACGATGTCCTTGATGGTTCCGGCTAGGATGTGGCCGTAATGAGGCAGACCCGTGGCGAAGGGCGGCCCGTCATAGAAGGTGAACCTGAAAAACAAATCAACGACACATAAACATACATGTATAAAAGACATGTGGAAGAAGGGAGCATTAGGAAACTGATGATGTCACACCCAGAGTTGGGAGTAACTCATTACAAGTAACCTGAGTTACGTAATCAGATTATTTTTTCAAGTAACTCGTAAAACAACGCATTATATCTAACAAAATATCCAAGTTACTTTTTCAAATAAGTAACGCAAGTTACTTTGTTTTCCCATTTATTGACTGACACCTCTCGGCCTCATAATGAGACAAATCAAAGTGCAGAGCGTGTGCGTGTGTGTGTGTGTGTGTGTGTGTGTGTGTGTGTGTGTGTGTGTGTGTGTGTGTGTACATGATGGTTATTGAAGTTCTAGACTAAATGTGAGCATGCATTTAAATCATCTCACTTGAACAAAAAGAAAGTGGTCACACCACTGTAATCAAGTTCTTCGACACTACATTTACAGTAATGATCCTGCACACACACGACCAGACATTCCCTGTTCAAAGACTAATTTCTAACCAACGGAATATCTTCACAACCGAGTAAGACTGAAAACACAGAGGAGAGTGTCTTTACTCTTACTCAGCTTCATAACGCTCTTCTTTTTAGAGACGCACCAATTGCAATTTTCTCGGCCGTTTCCGATTTCCGTTTTATTTCCGTTTCAAGTGTGATCCGCCGAAACCGATTTTTTCCGATTCTTCTTTCAAAGAGCTATAATTGACCGTTCGCAAAAGCCACGCCCCCTAGTTATTGTTACTACGCCCGTCAAACAATTGAGAAACAGACACATGGCTGGGTTGAGCTCCATACCGGTATAAGTGATTGGTTTTGGAGTAATGCAGCAGACATATCCTCCAGAGCACGACAGAAAGGGCTGCAATATATGGAGGGATATGTTCAAAATGTTAAAATAAGCAAAGACGTGAATATTACAACAATCGAGGCCAGTGCTTGAAGTGGGGGAAAAAAGGTGCCAGTAGGCTAACTGTTACTCTCTTGCATTGGCAAATCATGACATTTGAGATTAATACAGTGAAAAACAAAACTTGAAGATATTGCTGGTACAACAACAATTTATTGTTATTTATTAACAATATAAATGTATTTAAACAAGTCGTGTGTGTGTGCGTGTGCAAACGGAACTCCTCCAAGTCTGCAAGTCCAAAAATACATTTAGGCTATGGTGAGTTTACTACATTTTATTTTATTAAATGCAGTTATGGTGAGATTATTATATTTTCATGTCAATCTGTGTTCGTTTTGACCAAGAACCATGCGCTGTCACTTTAATTCAGCGCGTGCAGCACAGCAAAAAAAGACTCGGTGCAGAAACGCTTGCAGCATCCGCGTGCAGTGTGAAAGCTTTACCTGTTAACATGGGTGCGGAAAAAAAAACGCACTGTAAACGGACTACGGAGTATATGTGAAACGGGCGTGACTGACGCTTATATAGGCTATTATATACGCTGACATATGTATGCTTATTAATCTTCGAGGCATTTAGCTGTGAGTGAGGTCTCCCACACTGCTTAATCCATTGTCGGCATCTTTCCGCTTGGGTCTTGGGTTTTGGAAAGGCGAAAAAAACGACCCCTCCCTCTAAACTTTTGGGGTACCTAGTGTCAGACTAGCAGGTGCCATAGACGCATCGTTTTACCATGTGCTGAAATCGCAATGTTTGACGGAGGTCCTTCTCCTTAGTTACAGTTGCTGAGCTAGGATTGGACGAGGACCGTTCGAGGGCGGGGTTTTGCGAACGGTCAATTGACAGCATATACAAACAAAAATCCACTTTACTTTAATGCAAAATTTTATTTTCATAAATAAACAAGTAAAAAATAAGAACAAATGAACCAATTTCAAACAGCACAAATAAATGCAATAGCATAAAGAGAGCTATGAAACAAACACAGCTTTAAGTTTTGTTGTAAGGTGGTCTAACAGTAGTAGGTTAGTATTCAGGTAAGAAATACAACAAATTAAAGTAATCAAATGTAAAATAACACTGAATAGTCTTCATTGTAAAACTTAAATACAGATTAACGCTTACAATTAGTTACATAAGTTACTCAGTCAAGAGCAGAGATTTTCTTCGTCTTTTGTTCTTTGATTAACATGACAGACATTAGCAGGAATATTAGGCTGCTGTCCCTTTAAGAGTTGCACAGATCCAATATACTGATACACAACGTGTGTTATCTCAACTAGCTTCGTTCCAAAATTGACTGTGCTTAACTGAATATTTGCCAAGACGGGCATTTAGACATCATTTTGTGTGTATTTGTCTGTTTAAGTGCAGTGTAATCTGTTAAAAGAGTTTAACAGTGTAACTCGTTTTGGTACGTGCGACTCACAAGCTGCTTGAGACTGAGAGGGGCGGCTTGTGTAGATCAGTAATTGAAACCAGCGGGAATGACAAAATTTATGCACAATACAAGCACTATTTAACTGAAACAAGTGAGTGAGAGGACGCCGGTGCGTGATCATGCGGAAAATCGTCCCTGGTTGGTCGATCGGTGCATCTCTAGTCCTTTTGAACTTTCTATTCATCAAAGAATAGAAAAAAATAACATGTATCACAGTTTCTACAACGAGGTGATAATGTCAAACTTCAATTAAACTTCAAGCAACTGTAAGCAATTCACACATGCATCACCTCTCTCTCTCTCTCTCTCTATGATTATTCATGAATTCATGCAAATAAATCTTACCGCACAACTTTATTTCTGTCTGATTTAAAGCGCACAGAATTCTAGGTTTAATGAGCCGTAACTGATGAAACTAACCGTCATTTTTATCCTTTCAGTAAAATATTGCGCTGCAAACATCATTAACAGCTTTAACCTGTCAATGCTGACAAATGACCATGGTATAAGCGGCATAATCCACGGCTAGCTGTGCGTTAAACTATTTGAATGCACTCCGCTTCGCGTCGGGCTGTTATTTGCCTCCACGAGCACGTTTAAATCACAGCTAGCCGTGGATTATCTGTCGCATTTATAAACATCGAGGCATTAATTATTATTAAAAGCATTGTTTAAAAACGCACACTTTGGGGTGAGATGTGCAAGTGGCTCAAAAGTGCCAGTGAACTTTGCCTCCAAATGCAGGAAACGATGTTTACGAAAGATATTAAACCTTTTCCAGGCTGCTTTGTGAAGATGTAAATGGGGTGAAACAGAATAAGACTAACGTACATCTTTCACAATCCAATGCCTCAATATAAACCAATATAACATATTCAATTCCTCTTAGCATTGCAATATGACTTTCGAAATAATGTGTGTATCAGTATATTGGATCCGAGCAGCTCTTAAAGGGACAGCAGCCTAATATTCCTGCTGCCGTCTCTATAATAACACTAATCAAACAACAAAAGACAAAGAGAAAATTCACTCGTTCTTGCCTGAATAACTTTTCTAACTATATTTGTAATGTATATTTTATTTTTACATATTTATATATATTTTAAGTGCAGTGGTATTTTACATTTGATTACAGTTTCTGTACCTGAATACCAGAAAATCTTAAAAAACACTGTTTATTTCAGTCGCATCTTCGTTCGGTTGTATCTATTTGTTCCGATTGCACACTTTTAATTTGTTCTTTATGAATTGCTGGTTGTTTACTTGTCTTTAATAATGCTTGAAATGTATATTAGCTAGGCTAGTTGTTTTTCTGTGGTGTTTTCAAACCAAAGGCAAATGTTCTTTAGCCTGTTGATTATTGTTCATGATATTCAGCTAGAATTAAATGTGAATGATATCTAATTTTTTTTTTTACCTTATTGGAATCGATAAGCAGAATCGAAATCGTGAACCTTTAAACTTTAAACCGAATACCTAGCAGTGCTGCTTTACTTCTTTCTGTCTAAATGACAACTTCAAGTGGCACAGCTTACCCCACTCTCCCCTATTCACTACACTAAGCGTGATTGTGATGACCCAGGACTCACCTGGGCCGGTTCTTGGACTGCTTCAGACACTCCTGGAAACAGTTCTTCTGCTCCCAGAGCTCCAGGATTCGCTCCTCCTCCGTCGGGAAGTGAATGGATTCTGGCACGGCTTCCACCATTCTGACTAGACAACAAATAATACATTTACATTTATGCATTTGGCAGACGCTTTTGTCCAAAGCGACTTACATTGCATTTCAAGGTACACATTTACATTCTTATCAGTTCTTGCTTTCCCTGGGAATCGAACCCATGACCTTGGCGTCAACACAACAAACACACTCCATCAGTCACACACACGCTTGACGAAACTCATTTTAAAGTCTCCCTGTGGTGAAGATCCAGCTTTTAATGTTGTTTATGTGTCTATGTGGTGTGTTTAATCTGCTTTAAGACAAAGCATGTGTAAGTTCATAAGTCGACACCATTGCTGAGTATTTCCTCCTTAAAACTGCAGTGAACCAAAGACAGTCTCAAAAACACGCTTTGAAATCGCTGGTGTTTCTGACGTCACAAACTACCTTGTAACCAATCAGATCAACGTGTGATCGTCAACCAGTGGATCTCTGAGCTGAGTGAGTGAGTGGAGGCGGGGCTCATTTGCATATTCATAGAACCGCGCATACTAAATGAGGCAAGGGTGTCAAGTTATATTCAAGATAATTTAAGGCATAAAGAAGAAAAAAAACGTTTAAATGTGTCCTTTTGGTGATCAAAGATGAGTTTTAGGGATAAAATGATTGACTTCAGGGAGACATTAAGCTCTCTAGAAGTGAGTTTCAGATTAAGCTTCTTATTCCAGCAAAACAATTAAAGTCACCATGAAATTTAAAAAAAATAAAAAAATTCATGGAATATTGCAGTATTTATGACTTATCGGTGCACATGATTATTGTTTTAAATTCATGTTCCTGGTAATCTTGAATCAGAATTTGTTCCTCTTGCAGCATCTCTTCTCTTCTCTGATGATGTGGGCGGGGCTTTAACCTGTCACTCACATGAGTTCAGCCAATAGCAAACCACAACCATCCAATCAATTCCCCACAGACACAATCAAGCCCCGCCCACATCTGTTCTTGTTCCGGAAGCTTTTCTCTCGGACATACACGACACAATAAGGGAAGAAAAGACTAGCGCAAGCTCCGTCTCATGCCGACTTTATGATTAAGTCAAGTCAAGTCAAGTCAAGTATATTTGTATAGCGCTTTTCACAATACAGATTGTATCAAAGCAGCTTCACAGTATTAAATTAAAATAATACAACAAGGTTTGTTTCTAGTGGAATTTATTGATAAAATCAAATTAGATATCCAGAATATCCCCAACTGAGCAAGCCAAAGGCAACAGTGGCAAGGAACCGAAAAACTCCATCAAGTGACCTAATAGTGTCCTAAAACTCCATCAGGTGACCCAATGGAGAAAAAAAAACCTTGGGAGAACCCAGGCTCAGTCGGGGGCCAGTTCTCCTCTGGCGTTTATTAACTAGAGGCCGGATTGTAAATTGGACTGTAAGATTAAAAATATTATATGAATGCCTGGCTGAAGAGATGCGACTTTAATCTAGTTTTAAACTGGGAGAGCGAGTCTGAGCAACGAACAGTATCAGGAAGGCTATTCCAGAGTTTTGGAGCTAAATGTGAAAATGCTCTCCCTCCTTTGGTGGTTCTGGATATCCTAGGTATGACCAAAAGCCTTGAATTTAGTGATCTTAAAGAGCGCGATGGATTATAGGGCGATAGAAGATCCGTTAAATAGACTGGAGCTAAGCCGTTTAGGGCTTTATAAGTCAGTAGCAATACCTTGTAATTAATACGGAACTTTATAGGTAACCAATGCAGTGATGATAAAATCGGTGTTATATGATCATATTTTCTTACATTACATTATTTTATGAATAACAGTGAACAACTTTCGGACTGCTCCTCACGCAAAGCATCATATGACTTCAGAAGAATTATAATTATAATATATAGTGCACAAGTCATATGTACCACTGTTAAGATGCTTTAATGGTACATTTACATACTTTTTTCAAGCATTAAAGCATCAGTCCTCATTCATCGAAAAGAAAACGTAAGTCATTCGGGTTTGGGACAAGCTGTGTATGATAACGAAAATGTGGGTGAAATTATCTGCATAATTCAAAATAATTTTCTTCATGAGAGTGTGTGTGTTTTTTTATTATTTTTACTTTTATCAAAGCTTCAGTCCATAACTTTTAATAAACGGTTTTAACTTTTATTTAATTATTTTATTTATTATTTAACTTTTAATAACGTTAATAAACGAAACTGCATGCGTCTTGCGGAAGAATATTGTAGCCGGATCTACATCTCTCTGTTTATGTATGAGGAGTCATGCTACTCCGCAGTGGTGCGACCCGACTGGTCTAAAATAGTCCCAATTTAAACACTTATTATAGATGTACGGTAGTGATTAAGGATAAGACAAAAACACGGTTTGGAAAATGGATTCTCGCTTGTAATATACATTTTGAAAACAAAAACGTTACGGACTGCAGCTTTTAAATAAAGACTTTTCAACAACTACAAGATTTGCATCTATTCATTGGGTTTCCAATTTCAGTTTCACTTTCCTGACTTGCTATCTGTATAACAACAATAACAATAAAACATAGAAATGAATGTAAACGGATAGGTTCATAAACATCTGAATCACTAAACCAACAACACTGTTGTAACATTATGAATGCACTGCCAGAGGAACAGACCATTTATAAGGACGAAATACTCAAACTGTCTCAAACATACACATCTACTCTCTTAAAAAAAAAAAATGAAAAAAAAGGTGTTTGGTATTAAATGATACAAAGCACTTTATGGATATTATGATGAAGTTACTTTGAAGTGTAAATAAATACAGCTGCATCACTATCTGTCATCATCACACACGGGCACGAGCGCGCGCTCGTCTCTACAATCACAGTTCGCCGCTGTTATGATCGCATTTCTCTAACGTTATATATATGAGATCCATAAACACAAAGCAGTGAGTTTATGTGTGCAGTGAGTGTGTGTATAAGTTCTGAATTAAGATGAAGTGTCAGTTGAGACTCACATGCGGACCCTCAGCCGGTGAACAGAGAAAGCGGAAATGATGCAACTGAGCGAAACTGTGGCGCTGGACATCATACAAGAGTCTCTTTTCATAATAAAAGTCTATGATAATCATCATATAGATCAGTGATGTCCACTGATATAGTAAGATTTATTTAATGATTCGTCAGATTTTAGATTATTATGTGTGTGTGTGTGCGTGTATCTTACTATCAGAGTCCTTGCAATGCAGAATTATATATATTCCTGTAATATATATATATATATATATATATATTTTTTTTTACTTGTCCATAATTTTCAGCAATTAATACACTGAAAATCCAAGCTGTGTTTTGAAGAGCACAGTATTTGACGTGCTGTTCTTTGAAAACTAGATTTAAAAAAAATATTAGTAATAATTAAAATAATTTAAGATTAAGACCAGTAAAATGCAACTGTGACGTCTTAAAAATTTAATTCCAAAAAAAAAAGCTTCCATAAAAGCTCCCCCACACTTAAAAAAAACCCTCAAAACATCTTTAATAATTGGCTTCAAAGAGACTTGACTATTATATAGGCAGAGTCCTATTGACCAAAGCAGAAGGGGTATCAAGATTTGTTTATCCAGCTTTATCTCTTTCTGTTCAAAATTCGATTTGTAAAAAAAATCAACGAGTTATTTACTAAATTTGTTTGGAGGAATAAACATCATAATTTAAAGCAACACTAAGGAACATTTTTTACCTTAAAATAATGTTTCCAAAATCCTATCAGCGGTTCATCAAGTCGTAACAGGCTTAAAGGCACTTCTGGATTCGCTTTGCAGCCCTATATCTGCTATAACCACACCGGGTCGCGTTTCTGTAGTTCGAATGAGACATAAGAAAACTACAAATTTGACTTGCTTTACGTCAAGCGTTACAATAGTCATTATTTTGTTTTTCTTCGTTTCTGATGTCGCAATACATCATACTTTCATGAAATCATGCAACATACTCTACCTTGTCAGTGGACATCGTTCATTCCAAGCCGGTGCTGGATAAACAGAGAGTGTGCGTGCGACAGTCGGCTGCGGGTGGCGAAATTATTTACGACAGCGGTAATGGACAATTCCGCTTCCAACCTGTAGGGGGACCGAAGAGGAAAAGTTCCTTTTCCGCGGCCTTAGCCTATATTATTCTTTTATTAGTCCCCGAAAAACGCTGTTTTAGCAGGTTTAACGACTGAAGCGACAACTTGCCAGGTTACTATAGTGCGGCCGGCTACGCAATACTCGTTCCCTACTCTCAGGGAACTGAGGTTACAATAGTAACCGAGTAGTTCCCCTTCGAACAGTCACTTCGTATTGCGTTGCTATACGCAATGGGGACGCCATGCAAAACGCCGCACTATAAGTAACTGGTTGCCTTCTGCAGCTCAGGACCCCTCAACTCAGGATTTACACACAGTTCTACAGTATAAATTACTACACCTGCTGTTTATATTTACATAGGTCAGGTAGAAAAATTGCCCATAGGTTGTTTTAAAAGTTAATTTGATGAGAATTTGATTAGACCAAAATAAACAAGCTTTATGCATTTTGTTTGTGATTTGTGTCATGTATGACTATTGTGCATCTGATGGCGCTTTTCCACTACACAGTACCAGCTCGCCTCGTCTCGGCTCGGCTCGACTCGACTCGGCTCTGTTTGGTTTTCCACTGTGTAAAAGTTGTACCTGTACCTGCTTCCAGGTACTTTTTTTCGTACCACCTCTGGCACGGTTCTAAGCGGGCTGAGGCGAGCTGAGGCGATACTAAAATGTGACGTGAAATCATGGCAGACTGCTGATTGGTCAGAGAGAATCGTCACTATTCACTGCGTCATCATTGCACGCGCCAGACGCAGTATCCTGAATAAAAAACAGCAAAAACAAAAACAAAAACATCCAAAAACAGCATACACTCGATTTCCTCCATTGTCCTGTGTGTGTAGGTAGCGGGTGTGTCTTGCGCATCTTGCGTAAAAGATTAAGTCACGGCAGTTTCCTGCGGCGTCGCTATGACGACCAGGTACTATTGTGGAGGTACTATCTGCAATGGAAAACGGAGCGAAAAGCGAGTCGAGTCGAGCTGGTACTGGTAATGGAAAAGCGCCATGAGATAATACTATTATGGTAAATGTGATGTCCTAATTATAAAATATAAAAATCGCAAATTTTTTCACACATTTCTGGAAATTACCACCACAAAATCAGTCATTTTGATCGCAAAAATCACACGAAAAAATCGTGAAATCCTGGAGGGACTGTGTAGAGCTGAGTCGCCAACAGGCTGAGAATTTGAAGGCCAAATTGGACAAGTGTGCGTTCTTTCGGGAAGAAGTTAAATATCTGGGGCATGTCATTTCTGCCCAATTCTGATTGAGGCTGTAGCTCGATGGCCTCGTCCATTCACTGTGTCAGAGCTACGGACCTTTTTGGGCTTCGTGAGCTATTATAGGCGCTTCGTGGAAGGGTCCCCGAAGCTGGATGCTCCACTGCACAAATTAGTATCCGAAGCGACTGGAGGGAAGTCGGGTAAGAAAAGTAAGCGAGGATTTATCGAGGTTTGGTCTGCGCAGTGCGAGGAGGCGTTTGGGACCCTTAAGTACCGGCTTACGACGGCACCCATTCTGGCGTATGCAGATTTTGAAAAACCATTTATCGTGGAGGTGGATGCCAGCCATGTGGGATTGGGCGCGATCCTCTCGCAAGAAGTCGATGGCAAAGTTCGCCCCGTCGCCTATGCGAGCCGTACCCTTAGGCCTGCGGAGCGTAATACAGCCACGAATAGCTCAATGCGATTAGAATTTTTGGCCCTTAAATGGGCTATGACTGAAAAGTTTCACGAGTACCTTCTATGCAATAAATGTGTCGTACGAACCGATAATAACCGCTGAGTCACTTGGCCACTGCTAAGCTTGGGGCTACTGAGCAGCGATGGGCAGCTGAATTAGCAGTAGGGCTGTCACTTTTGTGAAAAAATCCTGTTCGATTTTTGAGATGCAAGTGTTCATTGAATCGATTGTAAAATTGATTTTCCATGTCTAAAGACGTTTCCATTTTCAGCGCCAAATATAGGCAAATCCACAGACAACTAACAGGCATTAGGACGAAAGTAAAGAGGGCGCTTGAGACGCGCACAAGTCTGCAATATTCCTGATGATTTATTGGCGTGAAGTTTCGTGCACAATGACAAAAAGGAGTGCAACATTCTCGAAAAACAATAAACAAGAGTGGACTGCCTTAACATCAGTGAGAAACATCACTGCAGGCTTCAACATGGCTGAGTTTATGATTAGAAATGTCAAACAAATTTCGCCTACGTAGGCGATTGTAGCCCGAATCTGTGTCTGTATGCATGAGACTGAATACCGGCAGAATTCACATTTTTGTAGTAAAAGGAGACACATTATGCAGAAGTATAATTTGCTGTTATGTGTGTTTGTCAGAGCCTGCAGTCGCTGTGGACGTGCTCCGAGAAGGCCGTTAAAATCGATTCCCTATTTTTGTTTTCGAAACTTGAGTTGATTGGTCTGATCGATTGTGCAATCGATTTACGAACGTAAAGTGACAGCCCTAATTAGTAGTGTTTGATTTTGAAGTCCAATATCGATCCGGCCGAACCAATCAGAACGCAGATGCATTGTCTCGTCAGAACGCCACTGCCCGTGAGGAAGGGGACAGCTGGTCTCCAGGTCTGGTAATACCAGAGCTGTTGAGGCGAGCGGCACAGTCGGAACCTATAGGGATGATCCAGTCTGGGGCTGTTCAGGCTTTGCCTAGCCGTTCCCAGGCCCGGGGTGGGTAATCGGGAGAATCGGGAGAATTCCCGGTGGGCCGCTTGACTTTTGGGGCGGTCGAGGATTTTTATTTTTATTTTTTCACATTTGTCACGTTAGTTACATTAGGCTACACACGTTCCGCATTCTGACACCGCAGCACGCAGCCTCTGCATGGGTTGTACCATGTGAGGGAGTTCTCCCCTCCCCTCCTATAGAGTTGGTTGGGTCCATAGCCCGTCTTTTCCAAAACTTTTTCTCAGGTAGGCTATCACGGCACCGCCTACCGATAGCTGGGCCGGCCCTACCGTAACGGTACGCGTCAGGGAGGATGGACGGGAGGAAGAGGCCAGGAGGTATGGAAGCTTGTTTCCGCCACAGAATAAAACATTTTAAAAGATAATTGCGAGTTTTTATCTCAGAATTGCGTGTTATAAAGTCAGAATTGCGTGAAATAAAGTCGCAATTGCTTCTTATAAAGTCTAAGTGAATTATTATTTAACCTTTACATTATTTGTTGAACCATGGTATTAATACAAACTACACAATAGTAAGAGCTGAACTTTTGCTTCATTTATCCAATTTGGAAAAAGTGCTAATTTGGAATTCCACCATGGAAAAAGTGGGCCGGTCTTGGGCCTGAAACTCCCGGGCTGAAAAGTGGCCCCACTCCAGCCCTGGCCGTTCCGGTCCAGATATAAGTGCACTGCAGGAGGCTGACCCGACATCGAGCAGGTGTGGAGTCTGTGGCGACAGCAACGACGTCCAGGGCCTATAGAGCGACAACGTTTCTCTAAGTCCACGTTGACTTTTCTCCAGCAACGGGACCGGTTGGTGGAGGAAAAGGGCCTGTTGTATCGAAGAGTGTTCATCAGGAAGGCGGAGAGGAAGCACTACAGCTAGTGTTGCCAAGATCAGAGGTACTGACACAGCTCCATCAACAGCATGGGCACCAGGGCATCGAACGCACTTTGGAGTTGGTGCGACAGCGATGCTACTGGCCGGGCATGGCCACTGATGTTGCTCACGGGGTTCAGAGCGGTGTCAGTTGCCCAAGGCGGCTCCCCCGATTGCTCGAAGTTTCATGGGGCACATTTTGGCGTCTAGGCCTAATGAAATCGTGGCTATGGATTTCACTGTCTTAGAGCCATCACTTTCAGGGCAGGAGAACGTATTGGTATTAACTGATGTGTTCAGTAAGTTCACTGTGGCTATTCCGACCTCCGACCAGAGGGCAGAGACTGTTGCCCGAGTCCTGGTGGAAGAGTGGTTCTTTAAGTTTGGGGGCCGCAACTTTGAAACCGTTTTGATCCAACAGTTGTGCAGTCTTTATTTCGAAACCAGGTGTTCCCGATTACCGCTCCTGGCGCCAAGCAGCGGTGCGAGAGGACAGCTGCTATCCTGATAATTCATTTGATATAATTGAGCAAACAGCTATGGAGCCAGAATTGGCTATTGTCATTGGCTATTTTATGTTTTACATTTTACTGGAGGACATGGTGAGGATGTTTCCGGGTCATGTAGTTTTGGCTTAGCCAAGACCATATCCAGCTAAATCAAGCTGGTCTGCTGTCCCAATTCAGAGGCTGCGTCCTGAATATATAAAGGTTCAAAAGGTTCACTTATATCTTAACTTGATGCGATTTTGTAGGCTAGTGTATTCTTTTTATTATGTACACAAATGGACCATGGTGAACATACAGGTTTTCAACCCTGTTTGAATATAAAACCCAGTTGAATATAAAAAAGTCCAGTGCAAACGTTACTGCCGCTCGTCATCGGCAGCTGTCACAGTTGCTAGGCAACAAGAACAATCCTCCGTAGGCTAGACCGGTCCGAGCGCTTCAGATGCGACGTTTGATATCGGACGCAGCTGTAGTTAGAAACAATTTGTTAATATTGTGACAGTAGGCTTACATTTTGTTACTTTAATTTTCGTAACTACATACTTCGTTAAGTATTTACGTACAAATGTGAAGTAACCTAATGAAGTACTTTTTTTCCCTCACAGGACAGCAACACTACAAAATTATGTTCTTTTACATTATGATGCATTGTTTTACATTAAACTACACAAAAGTATATAGTTTAAATGTACAAACCTTGAAAATATTCAGAGGTAAAATGCAACATGTACGCAGTAATGCAGTAGTGGCCTAATATAAGTGCAAAACCATCATAACAATCCTGGCAAGGAGTTTTTTCTCCTGCAGAATACATACCTTTAGTTTTACTCTTGATACCTTAAGTACATTAGAGTATGCAAGATAATTTTGCTTAACTAAGGTTTGAAATATATGACTAGTAGTTTTTCCCCAATGCGGTATTAGTAGTTATTAAAAGTACTTTTTCAGAAATATACTGTTTCTGAAAAAAATCTCAGTGACATGGCAGCCGTCGATTGAGTCAGCCCTGCAAACCTGTTGGTAGAAAACTTAGTGGATAGTGGAAATATGCACTCAAACACTCTGGAGACCATCCCAGATGATGTCCCACCAGCAGAGAGGCCTTACCAGGGTCTCTATTGTGGGGCCCATCCCGGTCCAGCGGCTCCACCAGGGTCTCCCTGCTCAGCTCAATAAAAGTCTACATAATTTTTTCTTATTTTATGTACTGTAAATTTAAATGTTTATGTTGATTTTGATATGTTTAACGTATGTTGTAAATAGTTGGAAAAAGTTATTTTATGTAGCCTATAGAACAAATGATTTTCATTTACCAATTTCATTTGAAGAAAAAAAAGGTATTGAAGAATTTGTTTCATGTAGAAATTATTTCATTACAAAAATAAACAATGTCCAGAACAATTCATTCTCTTTTATTTACACATTTAAAGCATAAAAATAAATAATGTAATAATAATGTCAGAATTTTCCGCATACGCATATAATCGGAACAGAGCCGTTAAATATGGCGGTCTATGGGAGTGTCATAACTCTGTTTTTCAACGGCTCTGGATCGGAACTCCACACAGCTCCCGTACTAGGGCTGCGTTCCAGTCCAAAACTGTCATGCCCTTCACTCGCTAACTTCCCTCCGTCTCGTTCACTCGGAGTGCTCACTACTGGTGGAAACTGCAATGGGCTGAATTGGAACGTCCTAAGCCCTTGATCACTTGGAATCAGATGTGGAGTTGATTTATTATTATTATTTTATTCCCTTTAAAAATTTGTTTAATGCAGCATCCAAATGTATATTGGTGTGTTTGGGTTGTTTTGATTTAAAAAATTATAATTATTATATCATAGATTGATTAGACGAGATCTGTGGTCACGTCACAATCGTACTGCATTGTGGGACATATACAGTGAGGAAAATAAGTATTTGAACACCCTGCTATTTTGCAAGTTCTCCCACTTGGAAATCATGGAGGGGTCTGAAATTGTCATCGTAGGTGCATGTCCACTGTGAGAGACATAATCTAATAAAAAAAATCCAGAAATCACAATATATGATTTTTTAACTATTTATTTGTATGATACAGCTGCATATGGCGGCTGGAGCAGTAGTAAATGCAGAACATGGGCCCGTCTTTTGTCACGAACCCCTGCACCAAAATGCTGTTTTTACAGTGACCCACAAAATGCAAAATTTCTCTCATAAATCCATGTCGGTTCGGGCCCCCGAGTCTGGGCGTTCCCAAGTCTCAAAGCGAGTCTGGGTTTTACAGACGTTTTCTCGTTCCGAAGAAAGAAGGCGGCTTGAGGCCCATTTTAGATCTCAGACATCTGAACAAAGCCCTCATGAGACGGCCATTCAGAATGCTTACCAGACACATCCTAGCGCAAATTCGCCCAGGAGACTGGTTCTTCTCAGTGGATCTAAAAGACGTGTACTTTCACATTCAAGTGAACCCCCACCACAGGCCATTCTTGAGATTCGCCTTCGAGGGGCAGACATATCAGTACACAGTCCTACCATTTGGACTGGTGCTAGCGCCTCGTACTTTCACGAAATGCATGGATGTGGCTCTCTCCCCCCTAAGACAGCGGGGAATGCGCATTCTGAACTAGGGATGCAACGATACCATTTTTTTCAGAATCGATCCGATCCGATACCAAAAATTCTGAGTATCAGCCGATACCGATCCGTACCGATACCAGCGCAGTTTTTTTTTAATCAAGTAGAATTTCTATAACTCTGTGTTGAACTGATAATAAGAACTGAAAAAAAGAAAAACAACAACAAAAAAATATATATGATCATAATCTGACATAAATGCTTTTATAAACTAGGTTAGTGGATAATTCAGCAGTAAAATTTAGTCTAGAAAAATCACGAGTGCACAATAATTGTATAAAATCTGAACATTTTGTGAAAAAAAAATGTTTAGTGAGGAACAAATTAGAGACAATGATACTTTACACATTGCTCTTTGTATTGTTGTAAAATACATTCATGAAAAACAAGATAAAAATCCAAAATAGCAATTATTTTATATATAGCCCACTATAAAATTGAGACATTTTTTAAATGTATAGCACAGCTGTTTAATGAGGTAGCAACATATGATAGATAGGACAGAACAAGAACGGCTATTAATAATCTTTCATTGCGTCACTGTATTATGATATGAAAGGCTCCAATACAGTGCGGCACAGAGCGCTTATGCGCATCCCGAGCGCAGAATGATGCGCTTGAAGCAACACGAGTCACAGCGCGCAGCGCGTCGAGTCCGCATTGAAAAGTTTAAAGCACAAAGAAAATACATATTGATGCGTAGTGTATTATACAGTATATATATATGCAGTAGTCTATTCAGCATTTTCTTTTAACAGTTTTAAATTTCAGTTACTGTGCGCGTGAAGAACAAACAGTGCTCTGACTTTACTCCAGTGTTGTGATCTAACAGACACCCGGTAGAAAGTAACATGATTAAGGTAACGTTACAGCAATAAAGTCCAGCAAGATAAAGTTGTTTTATGCGAAACCATAGACCTTTATCAACAGATCAAGTATAATAATAGTAACATTGAATCATCTTGGAGAGTTTCATCGTGTTAACTGTCGTAACCGAACGTGACGCGCTGTTTGAATGCTGAATGAAGAAAGATTGACAGCCGCAGCTGAGGGAAACGTTTACGTGAACTTGAATTTAACGACTTAAATATTAATTTATATCTCACATTATACTATATAATGGCTTCAGAACACTTACAATATTGTGCACGAAAACTTAAGGTGCTTTATAATGTTTGTGTGCCTTTTGTGGGGCTTAACAATAACACTGAATAGTATAAGCACAATATCGGATTTGGATCGGCCTCGTCTGACCGATACCCGATCCGCCAAAAATGGCAGTATCGGAGCCGATACCGATACTGAGTATCGGATCGGTGCATCCCTATTCTGAACTACCTCGACGACTGGCTCATACTGACTCAGTCAGAGGCGGAGTCCCATACTCACAAAGCCTGGCTCCTCAGCCATCTGGAATGTCTAGGGCTCAGGGTAAATCTTGCCAAGAGTATATTGTCCCCCAGCCAACGTATCACGTTCCTGGGAACAGTTTTCGACTCTGTGCTTATGAGAGCATGGCCCACAACGGTCCGGGCTCTGTCAATTCAGCGGCTCGCCGCATCGTTCAAAGAGGGCACCTATGTACCCCTCCGAACGTTTCAGAGGATCTTGGGCCTTATGGCTTCGGCATCATCAGTACTCCAACTAGGCCTACTGCGTATGCGTCCTCTTCAGCTATGGCTAGCACCTCAAATACCATCCCATGCATGGCGCTCGGGCTTCATGAATTTCAGGGTGGATCAGCGCTGTATCAAAGCCCTGGACCCCTGGAAAAACACTGGCTGGTACCAGCAGGGTGTGAGTATGGGCTCGGTCTCAGAGAGGAGGGTCATTTCAACAGATGCTTCCAACTCCGGTTGGGGAGCCCTGTACGAGAGCAGGCCTGCCTCGGGCCTCTGGTCGAGCTCGGAGCAACGCCTTCACATCAACTGCCTCGAGATGAGAGCGTTTTTTCTAGCCCTTAAAACCTTCCTCCCATATCTGGCGGGACACCACGTCTTGGTCCGCACGGACAACATGTCAGTGGTGTCTTACATAAATCGCCAGGGCGGCCTCAGGTCCCCAAACCTGTTAGCCATAGCCACACAGCTACTGCTATGGGCTCAAAACAACCTGCGCTCACTCAGGGCAGCTCACGTGCCAGGCATGTTGAACTCTCGGGGCAATGTTCCCCCAGAAGAATGGTCACTCCATCCCCAGACGGTTCTCCTGTTATGGGAGGTCTTCGGCAAGGCAGATTTAGACCTCTTCGCCTCAGAAGACAACTGTCACTGCCCAATCTTTTTCTCGAAGAGCAGGGATGCGCTGGCTCACGAGTGGCCCAGCCTCCCCCTCTATGCATTTCCCCCGGTCTCGATGCTCCCTCAGGTCATCGAACGGATCAGGAACACGAATTGCGCAGTACTCCTTGTAGCCCCCCTCTGGCGAACTCAGACGTGGTTCCCAGAGCTAATGCAGCTGTCTGAGATAGCTCCGTGGCCAATCCCGCTCAGGAGCGACCTCCTTGAGCAGGCGAACAGGACTATCTGGCACCCCCGTCCCAACTTACATTTACATTTTACATTTAGTCATTTAGCAGACGCTTTTATCCAAAGCGACTTACAAATTAGGACTAAATTAAGCGAGTCATCATGAAGAGGCAAAAACAACAACAACGCAAGAAGTGCTCAAAATACGAAGTTCAGGTATTATTCAGAGTAGCATAAGCCCGATAAGTGAGGTTTTAAAGGGAAAGGTTTTTTTTTTTTCTTTTTTTTTTTTTATGAAGTTAAGTGCTCACGGAAGAGATGGGTTTTCAGCTGTTTTTTGAATGTTGTCAGGGATTCTGCATTCCGGATGAGGGTGGGGAGAGTGTTCCACCAGCATGGAACTGTGAATGAGAATGTTCTGGAAAGTGGTTTTGTGGCTTTCTGTGATGGAACCACGAGACGTCGCTCGTTGATTGATCATAGGCGTCTGGTAGGGATGTAGGCTCGTAGGAGTGAGTGAAAGTAGGAGGGAGCTGAGCCTGTGATAGATCTGTAAGCAAGTGTCAATGCCTTGAACTTGATGCGAGCAGCGAGAGGTAGCCAGTGCAGAGAGATGAACAGAGGAGTGACGTGGGCCCTCTTGGGCTCGTTGAAGACAAGACGAGCTGCAGCATTCTGGATCATCTGTAGAGGTTTGGTTGCACATGCTGGAAGTCCGGCCAGAAGAGCATTGCAGTAGTCAAGCCTAGAAATGACCAGGGCCTGGACGAGAAGTTGTGTTGCGTGCTCAGTTAGGAAAGGCCTGATCTTCCTGATGTTGTGCAGCGCAAACCTGCATGATCGAGCTGTCTTTGAAATGTGATCTGTGAAGGTCAGCTGGTCATCAAACGTTACTCCCAGATTTCTGACCGACCTTGATGGGGTGATTGATGATGAATCTAGCTGGATGGTGAAGTTGTGCTGTAGAGATGGATTGGCAGGGAGGACGAGAAGCTCAGTCTTTGCCAGGTTGAGCTGCAGGTGATGTTCCTTCATCCATGAGGAGATGTCCGCCAGACAGCTTGAGACCCGTGCAGCTACTGTGGGATCATCTGGTTGAAATGAGAGGAAGAGCTGTGTGTCATCAGCATAGCAGTGGTAGGAAAAACCGTGTGCCTGTATGATGTGTCCCAGTGATGTAGTGTAGATGGAGAAGAGGAGGGGACCAAGAACTGAACCCTGGGGAACCCCTGTGGTCAGTTGATGTGCTCTGGATACCTCGCCTCTCCATGAGACCTTGAAGGACCTACCTGTGAGATAGGACTCAAACCAGTGGAGTGAAGTTCCTGTGATGCCCAGTGATGAGAGGCTGGACATAAGGATCTGATGGTTCACAGTGTCAAAGGCAGCAGACAGATCCAGGAGAATGAGGAGTGAAGATTTGGAAGCAGCTTTTGCAATCCGTAGGGCTTCTGTGACCGACAGTAATGCAGTCTCAGTTGAATGCCCTTTCTTGAAGCCAGATTGGTTGACATCCAGCTGGTTGTTTAGAGACAAGAAGGATGTTACTTGGTTGAAAACAGCTCTTTCAAGTGTTTTCGCAATGAATGGTAGGAGAGAGATAGGTCTGTAATTCTCTACAATGATGTGTTTAGTGTTGGTTTTTTAAGCAGTGGAGTAACCCGAGCCTGCTTGAATGCTGTAGGGAAGGTGCCAGTATGGAGGGATGAGTTGATGATGTGTGTGAGTGCTGGTAGAAGTGTGGGAGAGATGGCTTGTAGAAGGTGTGAGGGGATGGGGTCTAGAGGGCAGGTGGTAGGATGACTGGAGAGGAGAAGTGTAGATACTTCTTCCTCGGTTAGCGGGGAAAAGGAGGACAGAGGGTTATTGGCTGTGGAAGGGGTCAGTCTGGGTTCCTGTGTGTGTGGAGCTGAGAATTGACTGCTGATAGTTGTTGTTTTGTTGGTGAAGAAGTTCGCAAAATCGTCGGCAGTTAAAGAGGAGGTGGGTGGTGGTGGAGGTGGACAGAGGAGAGAGTTGAATGTCTTGAAGAGTAATCGTGTGTTGGAGGAGCTGTTGATCTTGTTGTGGAAGTATGAAGATTTTGCAGCATGAACATCAACAGAAAAGGACGAGAGGAGAGATTTATACATACTCAGGTCAGATGAGTCATACTCAGGTCCTGATTTGCGCCATTTCCTCTCTGCTGCCCTGAGTTCGGTCCGGTGTTCACGAAGAACCTCAGATAACCAGGGGTTAGAAGGAGTAGCGCGTGCTGGCCTGGAGGAGAGAGGGCAGATATTGTCTAGAGAAGAGGTTAGAGTGGAGCATAAGGTATCCGTTGCAGTATTCACATCCAGAGATGAGAATTGTGAGGGTGGGGGAAGAGAAGATGACACGGCAGAGGAAAGATGGGAGGGGGAAAGTGAGCGCAGGTTTCGCCTGAAGGTGACTGGTGGTGGGGTTGGTGGTGCAGGGGTAGCGAGTTGTAGACTGAAAGTAATGAGGAAATGATCTGAGTAATGAGGAAATGATCTGAACTTGTGGGCCCTCCATGTGTGGCCACTCAACGGGTACCCCAGGACCTCCCGGAAGGCGTCCTGAATACTATTACGGAGGCTAGAGCCCCTTCTACGAGGCGCCTCTACCAATTTAAATGGTCAGCGTTCTCCAGCTGATGTTTAGCTCGGGACCTTGACCCACACACTTGCGAAGTACCAATGGTGCTTTCCTTTCTCCAAGAGCTGCTGGACGCGGGACGCTCCCCCTACACGCTCAAAGTATATGTGGCAGCTATCGCAGCCTTCCATGTGCAGGTGGACGGCTCTTCCTTAGGCAAGAGCGACCTTTTAGTTCGCTTCTTTAAAGGAGCCAGAAGGCTTAACCCGCCTCGACCACCTTCAGTGCCGGCTTGGGACCTTTCTCTGGTTCTACGGGCTCTTAAAGGACCCCCTTTCGAGCCACTTCAGTCGGCTAATTTAAGACCTCTCTCTCTTAAAACCGCTCTGCTGTTAGCACTGGCTTCAGTTAAAAGAGTAGGCGACTTACAAGCGCTCTCCACAAGCTCTTCCTGTCTTGAATTTGGACCTAACGACTCTAAAGTCTTCCTTAGGCCAAGACACGGTTATGTACCTAAGGTGCTCTCAACACCATTCAGAGCCCAGGTTATTTCTCTATGAGCCCTCCCAGTCTCGGGAGAAGATAGTGATGCTCTCACGCTCTGCCCCGTCAGAGCCCTGAGAATATATTTGGAGCGTTCAGCCTCTTTCAGACAGTCGGAACAGCTCTTCGTCTGTTTCGGAGGCCGCACCAAAGGGTTGCCGGCCACGAAACTCATGCTATCTAGATGGATAGTGGATGCTATTGCTCTGGCGTACACCTCACTGGGCCTTTCGTGTCCCATAGGTGTAAGAGCTCACTCCACAAGAGGCATGGCTTCCTCTTGTGCTTGGTCCAGTGGAGTCCCTATCGAAGACATTTGTGCGGCGGCCGGCTGGTCCGCTCAGTCCACATTTGTAAGGTTTTATAATCTTGAGGTCCTTGCTCTGCAGGCACGAGTTCTCTCCATCTAGGCCCTGGCTCTGTGGACTCAGGCCAGTGTGTTGTGACTTCACTATTTATGTGGGAATTATATTCTAGGTCCCTGGCTCTTCGACCCAGGCCTATACATACTTAGTGGCCTTTGTGCTTCACTACATACTTACATATCATATTAGACCCGACATTCTGGTCTGTGATTTTCAGACTGATCTGTTATAGTCCCGGGGCTCCCTGGATTCTCAGATTAGTCACAGGCAAATAGCACGGCGTTTTAAATTGGGTTCCCACAGCATTTGCAACGCAGTACGAGAGAACGTTCTCATAAGGGAATGAGTACTGTGTTGCCTTGCCGTGCTATTCGCTCATATCAGGTGCTTCGCTTCAGTCGATATAGACCTGTCATATGGCGAGTTTTCTCCGAATTTATACTCTCCTGACGCGTCCAAATTGGCGCGCTTGAGTCTGGCAGGGCGCCAAGCGCTCCTATTGGATCGCGCGCTCCTGCTCACTCGCCATAGGTTTATGCAGTTGCCGCAGCACAGCCAATCAGCTCGCTTCGCGGGCTATGATGCTCTCGCTGTGCAGCTGCAATGCGTTTTAAAATAAAGGCTTCAATATTCTCGAGAAAAGAAGTTCTCTTACAAGAGTACTCTCGTGTTGCGTAAGTTTAGCTTACGCTACGGGAAAAACTCCTTTTCTCGAGAATACTGAAGCAAGAAAATTATCCTTCATTTTCCAAAATGTAAAACACATTTGCTGCAGCAGGCAGACATAGGCGAGACAGCTTGCGCGCCCATTGGCTGCTCTGCAGCAACTGCTGCAACCTATCAGTGCGTCTGGGCATGACTCCAGTGCCAATGGGAAGCCTTCCCGCGCTACGTCATGACCCGCCAAAATGGGTGTGGCCTAAGCCTATAAATACCCATCGCCCAGGTTGCACAACGATTTCGTCTCCTTCAGCAAGTGACTTCATTTCGCTGGATCTCTGAGAGAAGAAGCTGCGTCGTCGAAAGGCACTTTCAGCGGGATGAGCTCGAGTTTGAGGACGCCGGCTGGATTTTCACCGCCTTCACTCGCCGTACCTGCTGTGCTATCCGGCGCTTATATCCTTTACTGCTCCATGTGTGTCGTTTTTCCTCTCTAAAAGAGCAAAGGCATTTTTTAAATGCCACCTATGTTCTGCGGCTCGTGCAGAGCCGTCCTCAGCAACGGGGACCGCCACGTGCTGTGCGCTTCCTGCCCTGGGAAAGGAACACGCGGACCACGCGCTCGCTGATGGCGGCTGCCAGGAATGCGAGTCATTGCCTCTCTCGACCCTGTGGGCTCGACAGGCTTTGTTCGCTGTCAAGTCCGCTTCTCCCATGCCTTCTGTTGGGCCGCGCCGTAAGAAGCGCAGCTCTCAAAGGCCACCAGAACCTTCGGTGAAGGAGAACTCGCCGGCGGCGTCCCCGCGAGCCTCCTTCTCAGAGTCCCCCGTCTCCTTCCTTGACGGCCAGCGCCCCGCGGCGGTCGAGGGGATGGAGCGGGATGTCGTGGAGGATGACAGCTGCTCTCTCCTGGTGTCCGGGAGCAAGGAATGGTCGGGCTCTATCCCTGACCAAGTCGACTCTACCTACTAAAGCCTGCCGGACCACTTCAGCCTTGATCGGACAAAATCAGCACGAACCGCCCACTGCCCAGTGCCTACCCCTGCACATAAACACTACCCTCTCTGTGTGTCACACTCATCCAGGGTCGAAAACAATAAAGCTGGCTCAGGCCGCTCGACCGCTAAGTGTAGGAAAAGTGCCCACTACCCAGTGTTCATCCCTACACACAAGCACTACACACGCAGTGTCTCACACCACCACAGGGTCCAAATCAGTCAAACCAGCTCACGCCGTTCATGTTTTAAGTGTAGGAAATGTGCCCGCTGTACAGCGCTCACCCATGAAAACGACTGTATCTGCGCTACGCACACACATAACGCCTCAGCGTATGAACCCAGCTCGAGCTGGCAGTGTTTCAAGTGCAGATCACGTGTCTGCCTCTCAGCGCACACACTTTGTGAAAAGCTCTCCATGCCTCGTGCCGCGAGCCCACTCAGCTGTGTCTGTAATACAACATCTTCCTGTCTTTATGACCGGGGTGCCAGTTACAGAGCCACCGCACAAAGTACTGTCTGCCCCATTCAAAATGAACATGGTGAACGAACTATGTCATCATGGCTGGGTCTCCGGGTCCCCGAATACGAGCGACCGGAGCCCAGATTTCATTCTACCCCTGTCAATTCACGCGAAAGCATGGGAATTGATCCCAGGGGTTTCAAATTGGGTGCTAAAGACAGTGAAACAGGGCTACTCGCTACAATTCGCTCGCAGACCGCCGCGCTTCACAGCCCGGGTCGAAACCTCGGTGAATCAGGGAGTAGCACACCTACTTCGCACCGAGATAGCGAATTTGCTGAAAAAAGGGGTGGTGGAAACCGTCCCCTTGGCTGAGAGCGAGTCGGGTTTTACAGGCTAGCCCTATACTAGATCTCAGACGTTTGAACAAAGCGCTGATGATACGCTCGTTCAAAATGATCACAACCAGACAAATCCTTGCTCGAATTCGACCGGGGGACTGGTTTATATCAGTGGATCTGAAAGACACCTATTTTCAGATCCAAATAGCAGCCCGTCACAGGCCATTCTTGAGATTCGCCTTCGAGGGCCAGGCTTATCAGTACACCGTCCTTCCATTCGGCCTGTCTTTAGCACTTCGTACATTTACGAAGTGCATGGACACGGCGCTCGCGCCCCTCAGACGACGGGGCGTGAGAGTCCTGAACTATCTGGACGACTGGCTAATTTTAGCCCAGTCAAAGGAGGAACTGGTGTTACACAAAGCATTACTGCTGGCCCATCTGGAACAGCTGGGTCTCAGAGTCAACTGGGCCAAGAGTATTCTATCTAAACTGGCCCAGGCGCCCTCTCTATGCGTTTCCCCCGGTCGCCTTGTTACCACAGGTAATCAAGCGAATCAGGGAGAGCAAATGCTCGATACTCCTGATAGCCCTGCTATGGGAGAATCAAGTTTGGTTCCCAGAACTGATAGAACTGGGGAACAAAGCTCCATGGGCGATTCCGCTGAGGAAGGACCTGTTGTCCCAGGCCCAGGGCGCAGTTTGGCACCCGTACCCCGAGCTGTGGGCCCTACATGTGTGGGCGATCAACTATCATCATTTCACCTCCCAGAGGGAGTGCTGAACACGATCACACAGGCTAGAGCTGTCTACTAGACGGCTCTATGCGTCTAAATGGTCAGTGTTCGCTGAATGGTGCTCAGCTCATGACTTAAACCCGCTAGATTGTGAGGTAACGGCGGTGCTCTCTTTCCTACAAGAGCTGCTGGATAACGGGAGAACCGTATAACGGCTTTTACGAAGCCTGTGAATGGCCAGTCGCTGGGAAAGAATGACCTCGTAATCCGTTTCCTCAGGGGTGCTAGGAGGCTGAACCCTCCTCGGCCACCCTCGGTTCCAGCTTGGGACCTTTCCACAGTCCTAGAGGCCATGAAAGGTGGACCATTCGGTGGACCATTACATGCGGTGGAGCTAAAGTACCTGTCCTTCAAAACCGCTTTTCTGCTGGCACTACCCTCAGTAAAACGGGTGGGCGACCTGCACGCGCTCTCAGTAAGCGCTGCGTGCCTGGAATTTGGGCCTAATGACTCTAAGGTCATCCTCAAACCAAGGCATGGTTACGTCCCGAAGGTGCTTGCGACTCCGTTTAGAGCGCAAGTTATTTCCCTTTCGGCCCTCCCTGCGTCCGACAGTGAGGCTGGGGTTAACTTTCTCTGCCCAGCAAGGGCTTTAAGGATTTATGTGCAGCGCTCTGCTGCCTTTAGGCAAACGGAGCAGCTTTTCGTTTCGTTCGGTGGCCGCGTCAAATGGCTGGCCATCTCGAAACAGACCCTGTCCAGATGGATAGTGGACGCTATCGCGTCAGCTTATGCCTCCAAGGGCCTGGATTGCCCCTTGGGGGTTAGAGCCCACTCGACTAGAGGCATGGCCTCGTCGTGGGCATGGACAAGTGGGGGCATGGACAAGTGGGGTCTCACTTCATGACATTTGTATGGCAGCAGGCTGGGCCTCACTGTCTACATTTGTAAGGTTTTATAACCTAGAAGTGCCCACCTTACAGGCCAGGCTGTTCTCAGTCTGATTATACCGTATTAACATTGTCTACCCAACTCAGTTTGATTAGACTGTTGATATGCTGCAACGTCCTGTGGGCTTATGCAGTTTCAAGGTTGATATACTGCCTTAACTGTATATAGGTGTGCACACCTATCTCACATTACTGAGTCGTCCCTCCCCATTCTGCCGCTTCGTGTTTATTCCACTTTACATGAGCCCCGGGCATACTGCCCTTGGGACATTAGTGTTGGAATTCCGCACGCACTGTGTTTTACATGGGTTTCCCGTAGCGTAAGCTAAACTTACACAACACGACAGTACTCTCGTAAGAGAACGACACTCGGTTACTAACGTAACCTCGGTTCTCTCTAGAGAGGGAACGACTGTTGCGTAACCTGCCGTGCTTGTGCTGCATTGTGGTTTTGCTTCTAGTCGACTGAAATCGTTGTGCAACCTGGGCGATGGGTATATATAGGCTTAGGCCACACCCATTTTGGCGGGTCATGACGTAGCGCGGTAAGGCTTCCCATTGGCGCTGGAGTCATGCCAAGACGCACTGATAGGTTGCAGCAGTTGCTGCAGAGCAGCCAATGAACGGGCGCGCGAGCTGCCTCGCCTATGTCTGCCTGCTGCAGCAAATGCGTTTTACATTTTGGAAAATTAAGGATAATTTTCTTGCTTCAGTATTCTCGAGAAAAGGAGTTTTTCCCGTAGCGTAAGCTAAACTTACGCAACACTCGTTCCCTCTCTAGAGAGAACCGAGGTTACGTTAGTAACCGAGTGTCGTTTTCCCTACAGCGTTTGCAACGCAGTACCAGAGCGCAGTACTCGTTCCCTTATCTCTAAGGGAACCGAGGTTATGTAAGTAAGTTAACCTAGTACGTTTTCTTTTTATACCAATCTGAATTGATCGACAAAACAGCTTTTGTGTGAGTTTTTAGAGGGCTTTATGAAATTATACATAAGTGACATTGTGCGAGTGACACTCCGAAGTGTATCAAATCTTGTGAAAGCGGGCTGTGTGAAAATTATGTCGATCTGAATCGGATCCGAATAGATAAAAAAGGTAAATAATTGAGTTTTTGGGGGCCTTTTATTTTGTAATTCAACATCAGACAGTTATTTTGACATTCAACATTTAATATATTCAACGTTTAAAGTCATTTTCATATTATCAGGCGTTCTTTTTTAGAAAGAATATTTCATATTTATTTACTTTTTATGTCATTATTTATATCATATTTTATTCCTTATTGACAGACAGACTGACTCAAAGTGCCAAATCGTTAGGCGTTTTCTTTATAATGGTTTTCTATGGCAAAACATTTAACGAGAAACTCATTTTCTGGATTCATCTTGCTTGTACGTAGGGGAAAGTGGGGTGAGTTGTGCCAGTTTTTACTCAAAGTGACTTTAAAGTGAGGCCATGGCAGTAATGCCTTCAACTTAAGGATGTACATATATTTCAGGATGTGTTGCATCCCTGAGAACAATAACTTTGGATCTGAAATAAATTGTTTCAGAAATATAGCTTTTGGGAAAAAAGTGGTCTCATGGCACAACTTGCCCCTGGTGCGGGGGAAGTTGTGCCTTTGGGGGAATACATTGGGGTAAATTGTGCCAGTGATTTCTGAAGTAAAACAGAACATTTTAATGTTATGAACCGTAATGCTATATGAAAGCAAGATAAATTCAATACAAAATTACTCATTTAAGGTTTATTTAGATACTGAATACCATAGCATGCATTTTTCCTACTATGGTCAATTGCATAGGGATTTTGTATTGAACATAACTCTGGATCACAGTGTCATAGAGACAAGGGGGTGGGCTCATTTTACTCAGACGACCAATCAGTCCCTCAGGATCATTGTGAAGCTATCAAGCTACGCCCTAGCATCCATTTAGAGCACCATAGCAACACAATATATGATATTTGTGAATCATTTCAGGCAAAAAGGCTTTGGCAATAGATGCCTGTTGACATAGCGCTGTCTGTCAGCTATGTAACATATAAGAATAAAGTGACTAGGCTAATTTCTAAACATCCTATTGTGACATAGGCCACTTAAAAACGGAATAAAACTTCTCTTTAATAACATAGTGCAAACTAAAAACTGAAATCAGTGTTAGCTAAATTAAACAAATAGCAGGCAGGCCTAAGTCAAACAATGATGAGGCATGCCCATCTCCTCACTTCTCAAGACTATCCCCTGTGAGTATGTAGGTCTAGGTGGTCTGGATCTGGCACAACTTAACCCAGGCCCTTTGATGCATCAGTCTATTGGTTGAACATTTGGTGTGTTTGATGGTGGTCACCCTACATCGTAATGAATGAGTTTTTTCAACCATCATCCTCGGTCAATATTAACATTAAGCCTGCGTTCATATGTTAAGCATTGTATTAAAGTATTTTCTTATGCTTATGTATCGTCAACATGAAATATGAAATATCTACTGCTTGTAAATTGTGGACTAAGTTTTTCTTTTCTGTACTCTTGTAACCTTTCTCTCTTTTTCTATTGTAAAGAATCGTAAAGAGGGCCATCATATACCTCAGAAGGAAAGTGCCGTATCTGAAAGAAGGCTGAAGGCAGAAAATAATGCGAACAGGACACAGCTAAAAACAGGGTCAGCACAATACTACTGTCATGCCAATGTGCACAACTTATGTTCTAGTTTTACATATGTAGATGTTGCATATGCACAGTTAAGATACTGCTTCTGATAACATTATTCATAGCCATCTCTGTTACTGTAATCTGTTTCAAGAAAGTCTGTGAGCCTAAAGAAAACATGAAAGATCCGGTTTTGGAAAGTATCGACTTCATGGACGAAACTGAAAAGCTCATCAAGCTAAATAAGAATCAAATAAAAAAGATGTAAGTTTCTTGTGCACAACCATGGGTTTGATTTCTTCACACTCTAATCTGTGGGAAGTCTGGGAACTGAAGACAGTGACAGTGTTTGACCCTCTTTTTGTTTTTGTACAGGAACAAGGAGGCAGACGGCATTAAAGAGAAGATCAACCGAACTGGAGTTGAAGAACAGAAACCTCATAGAAAGCTAAAACACCAAGAGGAGAGACCCACATTTGCCAGACTCTATGAGAAAGTAAGTGCACAACGTGTCCCATCTAAAGCCATCACAGGATCACACACATCCAAATGTAATAAAGACTACGGCTGATCTGTCACGTGTGATCTCATCATTCTGCTTTTGTCTCACGAGAAGATGGACGTTTACTCAGAGAACTTTTGTGATGTCTACAGTCTAAGATTCATTAAATATTGTAATATGGATCAATAGTGTGATGCTGCAGCTGACTTAAAAATCACATCTCTATTGCAGATAGGAAAAAAGCCAATGCCACGTAAACCTCCACAGAAGGTTATAAAGGAATAGAAACCAGTGAAAAGCACAATCCAGAGACAAAAGCCGAAGTCATGCAAACCTCCTCCAAAGAAGTCATTCACCATATACAATATGGTTGAAGATATACACAGGTTGCTTGATGAATTTACAAAGAACTTGTTTTTCCACCTCCACGAATGAGACGAGTGTCGTTCATTATGTCGCCTTGTTGAGGTAAATTGTAGTTTTCCTTGCTTTACCCCGGTCTTAAAGTGAAAAAAGTAGTATTTAATTAAATACATTTATGGTGAGATGACTACATTTTATTTAATTAATCGCATTTATGGTGAAATTACTACATTTTCAGGTCAATCTGTGTTCATTTTGACCACAAAACATGCGCTGTCACTTTAATTCAGCGTTTGCAGCACAGCAAAAATAGATATTTTCGAAATCATTATGAAATCTAGTTTTAAATATACTTCTTTTGAAGTGTTGGTGCTTAATGTAAAAATATATAGTGTAAATGACAAATCACGTTTGAGATTTGTGCTGGCTACTGTATACAGGCCACCAGGGCACCATAAAGATTTTATCAAAGAATTTGCTGACTTTCTATCAGAGTTAGTATTGGCTGCAGATAAAGTACTAATTGTTGGTGAATTTAATATACATATAGATAATGAAAAAGATGCATTGGGATTGGCATTTAAAGACATTCTGAACTCTATTAGAGTTAGACAACACGTGTCAGGACCTACTCATTGTCGTACTCATACCCTAGATCTAATATTATCACACGGAATCAATGTTGATGGCGTTGAAATTCTGCAGCAGAGCGATGACATCTCAGATCATTATCTAGTCTCGTGTAAATTACATTTAGCCAAGGCTGCAAAGCCGACTCCGTGTTACAAATATGTGAGACCTATCCCTTCTGCCACTAAAGATTGCTTTATTAATAGCAGATATGCACATATTAATAATCTTCCTAATCAGTTTCATCATCTCCGCATCCCGGATAGCTTAGAAGAACTCGATATTGCAACAGAAACTTTTAACTCTCTCTTTTTCAGCACTTTAGACACAGTTGCTCCGTTGCACTTAAAGAAGATTAAAGAAAATAGTCCAACGCCGTGGTACAGCGAGCACACTCAGGCACTTAAGAGAGCAGCCAGAAAAACGGAGCGCAACTGGAAGAAAACAAAACTAGAGGTATTTCGCATTTCATGGAAAGAGAGTTCGATTGCATACAGAGAGGCCTTAAAAGCTGCTAGATCTGCTTATTTTTCAACACTATTAGAAGAAAATAAACAAAACCCTAGGTGTTTATTTGAAACGGTGGCTAAACTAACGAAAAAGAAAGCTTCAAGCCCAGACATTTCCAAGCAACACAGCATCAATGACTTTATGACCTTCTTCACTTATAAGATTGATAATATCAGGGACAAAATTATAACTATGCAACGTCTACTACAGTATCGCATGAGGGAGTGCATTGTAGTCTCCCTAAGGAAAAATTAGATTCATTTATTGCTGTAGGAGAGGAAGAATTCGCTAAACTCATTAAATCATCTAAACCGACAACATGTATGTTAGACCCTATACCGACTAAGCTACTGAAAGAGATGCTTCCAGAGGTCATAGATCCTCTTCTTACTATCATCAATTCATCTTTGTCTCTAGGATACGAACCAAAAACCTTTAAGCTGGCTATGATTGAACCGCTTGTTAAAAAAACACAACTTGATCCTACAGAATTAGTCAATTACAGGCCGATCTCGAATCTACCTTTTCTGTCAAAGATACTAGAAAAGGCAGTATCTTCACAACTATGTTCCTTTTTAGAAAGAAATGATATCTGCGAGGATTTTCAGTCAGGATTTAGACCATACCATAGTACTGAGACTGCTCTCATTAGAGTCACACATGATTTGCTTTTATCATCCGATCGTGGTTGTATCTCGCTATTAGTGTTACTCGATCTTAGTGCTGCATTTGACACTATTGACCACAACATTCTTTTAAATAGACTCGAAAATTATGTTGGCATTAGTGGAATTGCATTAGCATGGTTTAAATCATACTTATCTGACCGTTATCAGTTTGTAGCAGTAAATGAAGAGATGTCTCATCGATCACAAGTTCAGTATGGCGTACCACAAGGCTCAGTACTAGGACCGTTGCTGTTCACTCTGTACATGCTACCATTAGGAGATATTATTAGGAAACATGGAATTAGTTTTCACTATTATGCCGATGATACTCAGCTCTATATTTCTTCACAACCTAATGAAACCTACCAATTCACAAAATTAACGGAATGCATAGCTGATATAATAAACTGGATGACTAGTAATATCCTACTATTAAATTCTTTAAAAAACATAAAATTTTAATTATTGGACAAAAAACGTCCACACGTAATAACCTAGAATACTGTCTAACACTTGATGGCTGCTCTGTTGAGTCTTTGTCGTGGCTTAGGAACCTGGGTGTGCTCTTTGATACCAATCCTTCATTTAAAAGTCACGCGTCTAGTATCTGTAAAACCGCATTTTTCCATCTTAAAAAAAAAATCTAAATTACGTCATATAGTCTCAATGACAAATGCGGGACAATTAGTTCATGCGTTCATGACCTCAAGGCTAGATTATTGTAATGCTCTACTGGGTGGTTGCCCTGCAAGCTTAATAAACAAACTACAGCTGGTTCAAAACGCAGTAGCTCGAGTTCTTACCAGAACCAGGAAGTATGACCATATTAGCCCAGTTCTGTCAACACTGCATTGGCTCCCTATTAAACAATGTATACGTTTTAAAATATTGCTGATTACTTACAAAGCACTAAATGGTTTAGCTCCCCAGTACTTGAGCAAGCTCTTAACGCATATTTGGCTAAGCCCCGCCCCCCTTAGTTACTGTTGCTACGTCGGACAACTTCATCTGGGCAACACGGTGGCGGTAACGTTAGTCACCTTCAAAACTACCACAACAGCCTGTCTGTAACATTAACGTTAGGTGTTTGTATCTTGAATAACAAAGTTAGCTAACATCCAGCCGCTAGTCAAAACATACAATCCTGACTTACGTGATAACTAAACTATCGCTAAGCTTGCTTGCTAGCACCTTGATTCTTCATTAATTAGGGTAGAGAACCGAAATCATAACCTAAAACAGCATAAAACTGTCTTAGTATAAAATCACAGTAAGGTTAAAAGCAAAATTTAGAAATTCTGAGAGCCGTAACAGGGCAGAGTAGACTCAATTCTCTATCGTCTTCAGGAGCCAGGGACAGACCGAATGGCAGGACCGTGTATTGATAAGCCTGCCCCTCCAAGGCTAATCTCAAGAACGGCCTGTGATGGGGGCTATTTGGATGTGAAAGTAAGCATCTTTCAGATCCACTGACAAAAACCAATCCCCTGGGCGAATTTGCACGAGGATTTGTTTGATTGTTAGCATTCTGAATGGCCGTCTCATGAGGGCCTTTTTCAGGTGTCTGAGATCTAGGATGGGCCTGAGGCCACCGTTCTTTTTCAGAACGAGGAAGTAACGGCTGTAAAAGCCCGACTCGCTTAATGGCGGGGGGAACTGTCTCGACAGCTCCTTTTGCTGTTAGACTTAACACTTCGATGTGGAGGATGTGAGCCATGTTGCTCCTCACCGATGTTTCAACCACTGCGTGAAAGTGTGGTGGTCTGCGAGCGAACTGTAGTGAGTAACCTCGTTTTACTGTGTTTAATACCCATTTTGACACACCAGGGATGGCTTCCCAGGCCTTTGCCCGAGTGACTAGGGGCTGAATGACATTCGGGGACGGGCCACCGTGTAACAGGGATCCGGTCACCCTTATATTTTGGAGGGAAAGGGTGCTCTTTTCGTGCTTTATTTGGGTCGCTGTTAAAACAGCGTTTGTGTGCGTGAACTGTGACGGACCCATTGGCTACACTTTAAACATCTCCAGCCGCCTGAACTGAAGAGGGGGCTGGGAGAAGCGCACAAGTTTTCTTCGGGGGTGGTCCGGCCGTGGCGGGACTTAACCCCTTCCTTTTTCTTCCTGTCCGTAGACTAGGAGGGCTTCCGAGGCTCAGGGTCCAACACAATCTTGGGTCGGGGCCCCTGATGGTCTGGGAACGGGAAGCGCTTAGCAGGCTGTGGGCGCCAGGGCTAAGACGCTGGCGGTGTTGGTTTAGCTGGCTGTGGGGTCGACGCTTTCTTTGGGTGACCCGACGTCGAACTGGAGCGCTTTGGCAGGCAGTGTTGCAATGACTTCTGAGCCTCTGTGAAGTGATTGGAGAATCCCTTCACCATGGGGCCAAAGAGACCAGCACTTGAGATTGGAGAGTCCAGGAAAGCAGCCCTGTCTGCATCCTTGATCTCAGTCAGGTTGAGCCAGAGATGGCGCTCTAACACAACTAGGCTGGCCATGCTTCTTCCTATAGCCTGGGCAGTGGTCTTCGTGGCGCACAGGGCAAGATCAGTGGCGCTGCGCAGATCTCTGAAGGCCGCGGGGTCCAGTCCAGACTCGTCCAGGGAGCGGAGGAGCTTGGTCTGAAACACCTGGAGGCCTGCCATAGTGTGCAAGGCCGAAGCAGCTTGGCTGGCGAAGGTATAAGTTGCTACGGCGCCGAGTTGCTGAAAGCAGGAAGGTGCCGTCCGCTGAACTGCAAAGCAGAGTCACTCGTTCCGCTGCTGGGGCTAGTCGACGGCGAAGGCTTCAAAGGAGAGTCAGTGAAGACGTGGATTTCTAACGTATTTACATGAACTTCTCATGTGATATCTATGGTTTGACCCATTTCAGAGGCGGCCAAATTCAGAATTTAAAATGGACTGAATAAAGCTCTCTACGAACTTGAATGAGATGTGTGCGCATGAATCACTGTCACGCGCACACGCTCAGAGCAATATAAGTTACTGCATAATAAATTAACAAGCAGAATAATACAACATCATGATAGTCGTCACCTTTATTTATATAGCGCTTTTTACAATACAGATTGTTTCAAAGCAGCTTTACAGAGATAACAGGAAAATAATGCAACAAAGATTGTTTCTGCTGTACAGCAGATTTAGAAGAAAATAGCGTCATAGTCCAGCTTAAGTAAGTTCAGTGATGGTTCATTTTTGTTTTAAAAAAGTCATTTAAGTCATTTTAGTTCATTTATTTATACAGTCGCTCTGGAGAAAACAGTGATGTCATCGTCCAGTTCTCATATAATGGTGTCAATGCAGGCAGATCAATCATATTGTTCAATATTAGTCTCACTTTTAGCTATGTATGTCTTTTTACTATTATAGGATTTCGAAGGACAAAACATGAACTTTAGCTATTGGCTTTACATCATCAAGTCAACTGTCGCTTTACTTTGGCACGAGGCCCGACGGCTCCGTTTATAAGAAATACTGCAATATTCCATACAAAAAGAAAGAAAAAGAATATAGTGATGCAGGGAAGATGTAAATTGGTTCCCTCAACAAAAACTCTTTTGCATAGGATTTTGAATTTTTGCACAAAAAAATTCTATAGGCCTATATATATATGTGTGTGTGATCAACAAATGTTTATGATTCTTAGGCCTACACGTTTTGTCCATCAACTTTTATGAATTTTGTCAAATAAAACAAATTACAAAAATATTGTAAATATGCAGAGTAGGCTAGAGAGAAAAAAACTTAATGTGGCTATGCCAAAAAGTTTTACTTTCAAAATGTCTATAAACTGCAGTAAGTTTCATGTTAAAGTATTTCATTATTGTGTAAGTTTAATGCTAAAGGAGTGATTGTGATAGTTAAAGTGTGCGGTTTTTGGTTAAAGTGTGTGAAGGGTCTGACCGTGTTCGCTCCGCCCTGAGATCAGACTTAGACAGGAAGTGAATTGAGACAGGCAGAGAACAGGCCAGAGTTTCACACACACTTTCATGAAATAAACTCATGAAACATCAGCTGAGCTCATCTCTGAACAACACACACATCTGCCGCGCCGCAGACGGAAGAAACTCCGCGGATCAGATGAGATGAGATGAGCTTCTACTCTTCTAAACTAGTTTAACCAGCTCTACACACGAGGAGAAACGTGGTGAGCGTGTCTTATTAAGTGTGTTTGTTACTTTACTCGGAATAGCGCTTCGTTTGATGTTGCGTTCGGCGGATGTGATCTGATGACGTGTTGTTACTGACTGCAAGTTTAGTTAAACTCATAATGACTGATGAGAGTGACGAACATCTGCTCATCCTGTGAGTGTGAGCGTGTGACTGTTGCAGGACAAACACAAACATTTACTGTACTTTACCATGGTACTTTTCCCAGCAGCCCTAACAGCATGCCTTCATACTGGAATAATAATCAGTGGTCAATTATACCTGGACGGTTTGGTTAGACTGATTTACTTCCTAAAATATAAAGGCAGCTAAATATTTAAATTTAATTTTTTTTTTTTTTTTACTATAAATTATGCACAATTACATGCAACTAAACCTAACCTAATCTGGTCAAACTTTATTTTACAGTGATCTTGTTACACATCATACTATAGAAATAACAGTACATTACATGCAACTAACTAAAAAAAAAAAAAAAAAACGGTTTATTAATATCACTCAGTATTTAAATATATAATTACACTGTAACAAGGACACCTTAAAATAAAGTGTAACCCCCTATAGTACAAACATGTATTTGATTATTATTACTCCATGCTTAAATGTATAATTACTCTGTAACAAGGACACCTTAAAATAAAGTGTAACCCCCTATAGTACAAACATGTATTTGATTATTATTACTCCATGCTTAAATATATAATTACACTGTAACAAGGACACCTTAAAATAAAGTGTAACCCCCTATAGTACAAACATGTATTTGATTATTATTACTCCATGCTTAAATGTATAATTACTCTGTAACAAGGACACCTTAAAATAAAGTGTAACTTAATGCGGTCACACTTTTATATTAAGTGTCTTTTACTATTTGTACTAACATTTAAATAAATTATTTGATACAGTGTACTTATTACTTACTGTACTTACTGTTTAAACATTGTAATGTATGTCAATACAAAAGTACATTGTACCAAACAATTATTATTTTGATGTACATATTAAAAACACCAGACTGAATGATTTGAGATTTAACCTTTTTGAAACCGTGTTTAGAAAGCGTAATGCAAGGTTAATAATGTCAAATTTAATTTAGGGCTGTGAAATTATTAATCACGATTTTTCGCATCCAAAATACAAGTTTGTGTTTACATAATATATGTGTGTGTGTATTATGTATAATTATTTTGTTTATATAAATACACACACATACATGTATATATTTAAGAAAAATTTGTTATTTATATATAAAATATTTATATTTATGTATAATATAAATTATATATATATATATATACAGTATATACATGCATATGTGTGTTTTTATATATACAAAATAATTATACACAATACACACATATATTATGTAAACACAAACTTTGTTTCACAGCCTTTATTAAACATTCTCAGTTTCACAGTTTCTTTATAGATGCATATGTTTGACAGTAGAGAGCCAATCACAGTGGAGTTCTCCAGAGAGGCGTGTCATGATAACGTGTTTTCTGCAGGCAATGGAGCAGGAGAGTGTGGTTCAGTATGAGCCGGTGGCGGAGATCGGCGGAGGCGCTTACGGTACGGTTTACAAGGCTCGCGACAGAGACAGCGGGCAGTTCGTGGCTCTGAAGAGTGTGCGAGTGCAGACCAATCAGGACGGCCTTCCACTGTCCACGGTCCGAGAGGTGGCGCTGCTAAAGAGACTGGAGCAGTTCGACCACCCCAACATCGTCAGGTACCGAAACACACGTGTGCATGTGCTGATATACAGTCGTCACTTGTGCTTTCAGGCATTAAAAGTGCAGTAAGCAATTTCCGAGAAACGCTGTTCAAAGAGGAACGGACCGTGCGCTACAACAAACCTGTAGCCAATCAGCAGTAGGGGGTGTGTCCACACATGATGGGGGAGGAGAGGGAGCCAATCATATGTAGGTGGCGTGTCCACACATGATGGGGGAGGAGAGAGAGCCAATCCACAGTAGGGGCGTGTCCACTCATGATGGGGGAGGAGAGAGAGAGAGAGCCAATCAGCAGTAGGGGGCGTGTCCACTCATAATGAGGGACAACCCTTTACAATGCGATTAAATCACTCGCATATGCGACTAAATCTTCACTCTGGGCGACTAAGTAATGTCTATCATTAGCCATTGGCTAATAAATTCTTAGATTTTACTCGCCAGTATGTGTGTGTTAGAGGATAAATATAAGTTTATATTTTCACTCGCTGAACAATCTAACTCAGTGCTTGAGAGTTTCGCTCTCCGTCAAATGATCTGTACAATTTCTATTCAGCTCAATGGATGTGTGCAGCGTACCTGTGTTTGACGTACAGTGAACTCTATTGTGAAGGCGCACAACTCACGGTCGATTTGCTGAGAGCGCTGGGTTTCTCACACACGCAAAGAGAAAGAGAAAGAGAGCGAGAGCCTTACATACCACACAGAATCGACGCGCTACATGTAAACAATATTCTTTGTTGTATTCTCCTATAAAATAACAGAGTTAATTTTGAAGTATTCAGCTTTTAATAACAAGCAGTAGTAGGCGGAACTAATGCGCATACGGCAATCTCATTGGCTGGGGCTCATCCCTGTTTTGATTTCAGCAAATCAGTTTGAGCGAACGCTGACAACGTGATTAATATTCATAAACCCAGCAGCTAATCAATCCTTAGTGTGTTGTATATTGTTATTAGGAGTAGAATTCGTAGTAGGAGCCTAGTATTATCTTTTAATAATTTGTATTATTTTTCACAGTAACTGAATGACCAACACTACCTTAAGCATCACCAGTCCTTAGTTGAGTTAAAATGACAAATATGCATTCATACACGGTTACAAGTTTACTTCTAATTACTAAAGTTCTATCATTAAATAGTTCTTGATTATCATAATATCATAATATAATGCTTGATTGACTGATGTTAAGAGTGTAGGTTCAGATATTTAAAAACATAAGCTGATTTGGTGAAATCATATAGCCTATATATATATAGTACACACACACATACACACACACACACACACACGTGGCGTGTCCACTCATGATGGGGGAGGAGAGAGAGAGAGCAAATCAGCAGTAGGGGGTGTGTCCACTCATGATGGGGGAGGAGAGAGAGCCAATCAGCAGTAGGGGGCGTGTCCACTCATGATGGGGGAGGAGAGAGAGCCAATCAGCAGTAAGGGGCGTGTCCACTCATGATGGGGGAGGAGAGAGAGAGAGAGCCAATCAGCAGTAGGGGGCGTGTCCACTCATGATGGGGGAGGGGAGAGAGAGCCAATCAGCAGTTGGGGGCATGTCTACCCATGATGGGGGAGGGTAGAGAGAGAGAGCCAATCAGCAGTAGTGGGTGTGTCCACTCACGATGGGGGAGGGTAGAGAGAGAGAGCCAATCAGCAGTAATGGGCGTGTCCACTTATGATGGGGGAGGAGAGAGAGCCAATCAGCAGTAAGGGGCGTGTCCACTCATGATGGGGGAGGAGAGAGAGAGAGAGCCAATCAGCAGTAGGGGGCGTGTCCACTCATGATGGGGGAGGGTAGAGAGAGAGAGCAAGAGGGAGAAAGACTGTAGAAAGAGCAATGAATGAGACATTTTTTTCAAACTAAGTCTTTTGAAAATGCATCTGAAATAATAAACAAAGTGCCATGTAGTGTTGTCAAATATATAGATTTTTCGACATATATCAATCTGAATTTTTTTTTTTTAACTATTGCGCATAATTTTACTCATTCCCACAGATTTGGTGCTCACAGCCAAAGTACGGCACATAAAGCCGCCTCTCAGTACTAAATTGAGTTCTTTTCTACTACTTATTGCACTTAAACAGTCAAATACACACAAAATAATGTCAAAATGCCGGTCATGGCGAGTATTGACAAAAACACAGTCAGTTACATTATAAGTGAACATAAACAGTTGAGAAAGAAAACACATGTGTAACAGTATATTGGATCTGTGCTTCAGGTCTTAAAGTGACAGCAGCCTAATATTCCTGCTGACAATTATCAACAGTGTTCAACAATAATTCTCAGAAATTGCTTACTGCACCTTTAAGCCTTAAGCATTTAAATGTTTTATTCCTGCTTCATTATTCGATAATGTATGCCTGTGTTCACTAAAGTGATCTGCACTCGAAGGTCTTTTCTCCCTATTGTGCCGTATATCTGCGTGAAACGCTTCTGGAACAAGAACAGATGTGGGCGGGGCTTGATTTTGATTGGATGATTGGATGGTTGTGGTTTGCTATTGGTGGATCTCATGTGAGTGACAGGTTAAAGCCCCGCCCTCGTCATCAGAGAAGAGATGCTGCTAGAGGAACTTATTCTGATTAAAGTTTGATTAAAGTCAAGGAATGTATGAGTTACATTATTGTGCTCCTGTTAATTAAATTAACTAATTATGCTACATATTTACTTTGAATGGAAAATAGTGCATTAGTTATTCATGTATTAGAAACCACAACAACTTTAAAGTTCAATTCAAGTACTTCTGGCATTTCTTAATGTCAATGATCTACACACACGAATCACACTCTGATTCTTAAGCGAACACTACAGTTGGAGAGTCTGATGGGAGAACAGGGAAACCTCAGACTTAAGTCTCATGTCTCTTCCTGAGCTTTATCCTGTTTCCGTTCAAGCGCCATCAACCAGGATGAGGAAAGTGCCAGGATGGTAATAAGGAACAGGTTATCGCTGGTATCCTATTCAGGAACAGCTCGAGACAAGATAGAAATATACAGAGGAGAGAAACATGCACACACCACTAATACAACTGATACATTCCACAGAAATTTCAATTCAATTCACATTTATTCGTGTAGCGCTTTTCAAAATACACATCTTTTCAAAGCAGCTTTGCAGAAAATGCATGAGTCCACATTACAATTTACAGTGATCTGTTATTGGAGGAAACTGTCTAAGTTATGTATTTCAGAAATGCACTTGTACAAAATAACAGTTAGCTGAAAATAAATTAATTTAAACAATGTAATACTTTAAGGCAGAAACAATGAGCTCATTGAAGTAATGAATACTTGTTTGTTAACAAATGATTATGACATTTAGAAAAATATAGCATTGATGCATGTTGATTCAGACGTAAGTCCTGGACGTAACAGGTGTGTGTGTGATTGTGTTGTGTGTGTGTTCAGGCTCATGGATGTGTGTGTGTGTGTGTGTGTGTGTGTGTGTGTGTGTGTGTGTGTGTGTGTGTGTGTGTGTGTGTTCAGGCTCATGGATGTGTGTGTGTGTGTGTGTGTGTGTGTGTGTGTGTGTGTGTGTGTGTGTGTGTGTTCAGGCTCATGGACGTGTGTGATCTGTAGTTGTGTGTGTTCAGGCTCATGGACGTGTGTGATCTGTAGTTGTGTGTGTGTGTGTGTGTGTGTGTGTGTGTGTGTGTGTGTGTGTGTGTGTGTGTGTGTGTGTGTTCAGGCTCATGGACGTGTGTGATCTGTAGTTGTGTGTGTGTGTGTGTGTGTGTGTGTGTGTGTGTGTGTGTGTGTGTGTGTGTGTGTGTGTGTGTGTGTATGTTCAGGCTCATGGACGTGTGTGATCTGTAGTTGTGTGTGTGTGTATGTTAAGGCTCATGGACGTTTGTTATCTGTAGTTGTGTGTGTGTGTGTGTGTGTGTGTGTGTGTGTGTGTGTGTGTGTTCAGGCTCATGGACGTGTGTGATCTGTAGTTGTGTGTGTTCAGGCTCATGGACGTGTGTGATCTGTAGTTGTGTGTGTGTGTGTGTGTGTGTGTGTGTGTGTGTGTTCAGGCTCATGGACGTGTGTGAACTGTAGTTGTGTGTGTGTGTGTGTGTGTGTCTGTGTGTGTGTGTGTGTGTGTGTGTTCAGGCTCATGGACGTGTGTGATCTGTAGTTGTGTGTGTGTGTGTTCAGGCTCATGGACGTGTGTGATCTGTAGTTGTGTGTGTGTGTGTGTGTGTGTGTGTGTGTGTGTGTGTGTGTGTGTGTGTGTGTGTGTGTGTGTGTGTGTGTGTGTGTTCAGGCTCATAGACGTGTGTGATCTGTAGGGGTGTGTGTGTGTGTGTGTGTGTGTGTGTGTGTGTGTGTGTGTGTGTGTGTGTGTGTGTTCAGGCTCATGGACGTGTGTGATCTGTAGTTGTGTGTGTGTGTGTGTGTGTGTGTGTGTGCAGGCTCATGGACGTGTGTGATCTGTAGTTGTGTGTGTGTGTGTGTGTGTGTGTTCAGGCTCATGGACGTGAGTGATCTGTAGTTGTGTGTGTGTGTGTTCAGGCTCATGGACGTGTGTGATCTGTAGTTGTGTGTGTGTGTGTGTGTGTGTGTGTGTGTTCAGGCTCATGGACATCACGTGTGTGATCTGTAGTTGTGTGTGTGTGTGTTCAGGCTCATGGACGTGAGTGATCTGTAGTTGTGTGTGTGTGTGTTCAGGCTCATGGACGTGTGTGATCTGTAGTTGTGTGTGTGTGTGTGTGTGTGTGTGTGTGTGTGTGTGTTCAGGCTCATGGACATCACGTGTGTGATCTGTAGTTGTGTGTGTGTGTGTGTGTGTGTGTGTGTGTGTGTGTGATCTGTAGTTGTGTATGTATGTGTTCAGGCTTATGGACGTGAGTGATCTGTAGTTGTGTGTGTGTGGTGTTGAGGCTCATGGACGTGTGTGATCTGTAGTTGTGTGTGTGTGTGTGTGTGTGTGTGTGTGTTCAGGCTCATGGACGTGTGTGATCTGTAGTTGTGTGTGTGTGTTCAGGCTTATGGACGTGTGTGATCTGTATTTGTGTGTGGGTGTGTGTGTGTGTGTGTTCAGGCTCATGGACGTGTGTGATCTGTAGTGGTGTGTGTGTGTGTGTGTGTGTGTGTGTGTGTGTGTGTGTGTGTGTGTGTTCAGGCTCATGGACGTGTGTGATCTGTAGTTGTGTGTGTGTGTGTGTGTGTTCAAGCTCATGGACTTGTGTGTGTGTGTTCAGGCTCATGGACGTGTGTGATCTGTAGTTGTGTGTGTGTGTGTGTGTGTGTGTGTGTGTGTGTGTGTGTGTGTGTGTGTGTGTGTGTTCAGGCTCATAGACGTGTGTGATCTGTAGGGGTGTGTGTGTGTGTGTGTGTGTGTGTGTGTGTGTGTGTGTGTGTGTGTGAGTGTGTGTGAGTGTGTGTGTGTGTGTGTGTGTGTGTGTGTGTGTGTTCAGGCTCATGGACGTGTGTGATCTGTAGTTGTGTGTGTGTGTGTGTGTGTGTGCAGGCTCATGGACGTGTGTGATCTGTAGTTGTGTGTGTGTGTGTGTGTGTGTGTGTGTGTGTGTTCAGGCTCATGGACGTGAGTGATCTGTAGTTGTGTGTGTGTGTGTGTGTGTTCAGGCTCATGGACGTGTGTGATCTGTAGTTGTGTGTGTGTGTGTGTGTGTGTGTGTGTGTGTTCAGGCTCATGGACATCACGTGTGTGATCTGTATGTGTGTGTGTGTGTGTGTGTGTGTGTGTGTGTGTGATCTGTAGTTGTGTGTGTATGTGTTCAGGCTTATGGACGTGTGTGATCTGTAGTTGTGTGTGTGTGGTGTTGAGGCTCATGGACGTGTGTGATCTGTAGTTGTGTGTGTGTGTGTGTGTGTGTGTGTTCAGGCTCATGGACGTGAGTGATCTGTAGTTGTGTGTGTGTGTGTGTTCAGGCTCATGGACGTGTGTGATCTGTAGTTGTGTGTGTGTGTGTGTGTGTGTGTGTGTGTGTGTGTGTGTGTGTGTGTGTGTGTGTGTGTTCAGGCTCATGGACATCACGTGTGTGATCTGTAGTTGTGTGTGTGTGTGTGTGTGTGTGTGTGTGTGTGTGTGTGATCTGTAGTTGTGTGTGTGTGTGTTCAGGCTTATGGACGTGTGTGATCTGTAGTTGTGTGTGTGTGGTGTTGAGGCTCACGGACGTGTGTGATCTGTAGTTGTGTGTGTGTGTGTGTGTGTGTGTGTGTGTTCAGGCTCATGGACGTGTGTGATCTGTAGTTGTGTGTGTGTGTTCAGGCTTATGGACGTGTGTGATCTGTATTTGTGTGTGTGTGTGTGTGTGTGTGTGTGTGTGTGTGTGTGTTCAGGCTCATGGACGTGTGTGATCTGTAGTGGTGTGTGTGTGTGTGTGTGTTCAGGCTCATGGACGTGTGTGATCTGTAGTTGTGTGTGTGTGTGTGTTCAAGCTCATGGACTTGTGTGTGTGTGTGTTCAGGCTCATGGACGTGTGTGATCTGTAGTTGTGTGTGTGTGTGTGTGTTCAGGCTTATGGACGTGTGTGATCTGTAGTTGTGTGTGTGTGTGTGTGTGTGTGTGTGTGTGTGTTCAGGCTCATGGACGTGTGTGATCTGTAGTTGTGTGTGTGTGTGTGTGTGTGTGTGTGTGTGTGCAGGCTCATGGACGTGTGTGATCTGTAGTTGTGTGTGTGTGTGTGTGTGTTCAGGCTCATGGACGTGAGTGATCTGTAGTTGTGTGTGTGTGTGTTCAGGCTCATGGACGTGTGTGATCTGTAGTTGTGTGTGTGTGTGTGTGTGTGTGTGTGTGTGTGTGTGTGTGTTCAGGCTCATGGACATCACGTGTGTGATCTGTAGTTGTGTGTGTGTGTGTTCAGGCTCATGGACGTGAGTGATCTGTAGTTGTGTGTGTGTGTGTTCAGGCTCATGGACGTGTGTGATCTGTAGTTGTGTGTGTGTGTGTGTGTGTGTGTGTGTGTGTGTGTGTTCAGGCTCATGGACATCACGTGTGTGATCTGTAGTTGTGTGTGTGTGTGTGTGTGTGTGTGTGTGTGTGTGTGTGTGTGTGTGTGATCTGTAGTTGTGTATGTATGTGTTCAGGCTTATGGACGTGAGTGATCTGTAGTTGTGTGTGTGTGGTGTTGAGGCTCATGGACGTGTGTGATCTGTAGTTGTGTGTGTGTGTGTGTGTGTGTGTGTGTGTGTGTGTGTGTTCAGGCTCATGGACGTGTGTGATCTGTAGTTGTGTGTGTGTGTTCAGGCTTATGGACGTGTGTGATCTGTATTTGTGTGTGGGTGTGTGTGTGTGTGTGTTCAGGCTCATGGACGTGTGTGATCTGTAGTGGTGTGTGTGTGTGTGTGTGTGTGTGTGTGTGTGTGTGTGTGTGTGTGTGTGTGTGTGTGTGTGTGTGTGTGTGTGTGTGTGTGTGTTCAGGCTCATGGACGTGTGTGATCTGTAGTTGTGTGTGTGTGTGTGTGTTCAAGCTCATGGACTTGTGTGTGTGTGTTCAGGCTCATGGACGTGTGTGATCTGTAGTTGTGTGTGTGTGTGTGTGTGTGTGTGTGTGTGTGTGTGTGTGTTCAGGCTCATAGACGTGTGTGATCTGTAGGGGTGTGTGTGTGTGTGTGTGTGTGTGTGTGTGTGTGTGTGTGTGAGTGTGTGTGAGTGTGTGTGTGTGTGTGAGTGTGTGTGTGTGTGTGTGTGTGTGTGTGTGTGTGTGTGTGTGTGTGTGTGTGTTCAGGCTCATGGACGTGTGTGATCTGTAGTTGTGTGTGTGTGTGTGTGTGCAGGCTCATGGACGTGTGTGATCTGTAGTTGTGTGTGTGTGTGTGTGTGTGTGTGTGTGTGTGTGTGTGTTCAGGCTCATGGACGTGAGTGATCTGTAGTTGTGTGTGTGTGTGTGTTCAGGCTCATGGACGTGTGTGATCTGTAGTTGTGTGTGTGTGTGTGTGTGTGTGTGTGTGTGTGTGTGTGTGTGTGTGTTCAGGCTCATGGACATCACGTGTGTGATCTGTAGTTGTGTGTGTGTGTGTGTGTGTGTGTGTGTGTGTGTGTGTGTGTGTGATCTGTAGTTGTGTGTGTGTGTGTTCAGGCTTATGGACGTGTGTGATCTGTAGTTGTGTGTGTGTGGTGTTGAGGCTCACGGACGTGTGTGATCTGTAGTTGTGTGTGTGTGTGTGTGTGTGTGTGTGTTCAGGCTCATGGACGTGTGTGATCTGTAGTTGTGTGTGTGTGTTCAGGCTTATGGACGTGTGTGATCTGTATTTGTGTGTGTGTGTGTGTGTGTGTGTGTGTGTGTGTGTGTGTTCAGGCTCATGGACGTGTGTGATCTGTAGTGGTGTGTGTGTGTGTGTGTGTGTGTTCAGGCTCATGGACGTGTGTGATCTGTAGTTGTGTGTGTGTGTGTTCAAGCTCATGGACTTGTGTGTGTGTGTTCAGGCTCATGGACGTGTGTGATCTGTAGTTGTGTGTGTGTGTGTGTGTTCAGGCTTATGGACGTGTGTGATCTGTAGTTGTGTGTGTGTGTGTTCATGGTCATGGACGTGTGTGATCTGTAGTTGTGTGTGTGTGTTCAGGCTTATGGACGTGTGTGATCTGTAGTTGTGTGTGTGTGTGTGTGTGTTCAGGCTCATGGACGTGTGTGATCTGTAGTAGTGTGTGTGTGTGTTCAAGCTCATGGACGTGTGTGATCTGTAGTTGTGTGTGTGTGTGTGTTCAGGCTTATGGACGTGTGTGATCTGAAGTTGTGTGTGTGTGTGTGTGTGTGTGTGTGTGTGTGTGTGTGTGTGTGTGTGTGTGTTCAGGCTCATGGACGTGTGTGATCTGTAGTTGTGTGTGTATGTTCAGGCTCATGGACGTGTGTGATCTGTAGTTGTGTGTGTGTGTGTGTGTGTGTTCAGGCTCATGGACGTGTGTGATCTGTAGTTGTGTGTGTGTGTGTGTGTGTGTTCAGGGTCATGGACGTGTGTGATCTGTAGTTGTGTGTGTGTGTGTGTTCAGGCTCATGGACGTGTGTGATCTGTAGTTGTTTGTGTATGTTCAGGCTCATGGACGTGTGTGATCTGTAGTTGTGTGTGTGTGTGTGTTCAGGGTCATGGACGTGTGTGATCTGTAGTTGTGTGTATGTTCAGGCTCATGGACGTGTGTGATCTGTAGTTGTGTGTGTGTGTGTGTGTGTGTGTGTGTGTGTGTTCAGGGTCATGGACGTGTGTGATCTGTAGTTGTGTGTGTGTGTGTGTGTTCAGGCTCATGGACGTGTGTGATCTGTAGTTGTGTGTGTGTGTGTGTGTGTGTGTGTGTGTGTGTGTGTTCAGGCTCATGGACGTGTGTGATCTGTAGTTGTGTGTGTGTGTGTGTGTGTGTGTGTGTGTTCAGGGTCATGGACGTGTGTGATCTGTAGTTGTGTGTGTGTGTGTGTGTTCAGGCTCATGGACGTGTGTGATCTGTAGTTGTGTGTGTGTGTTCAGGCTCATGGACGTGTGTGATCTGTAGTTGTGTGTGTGTGTGTGTGTGTGTGTGTGTGTGTGTGTGTGTGTGTGTGTGTGTGTGTGTGTGTGTGTGTGTGTGTGTGTGTTCAGGGTCATGGACGTGTGTGATCTGTAGTTGTGTGTGTGTGTGTGTTCAGGCTCATGGACGTGTGTGATCTGTAGTTGTGTGTGTGTGTTCAGGCTCATGGACGTGTGTGATCTGTAGTTGTGTGTGTGTGTGTGTGTGTGTGTGTGTTCAGGCTCATGGACATCACGTGTGTGATCTGTGTGTGTGTGTGTGTGTGTGTGTGTGTGTGTGTGTGTGTGTGTGATCTGTAGTTGTGTGTGTATGTGTTCAGGCTTATGGACGTGTGTGATCTGTAGTTGTGTGTGTGTGGTGTTGAGGCTCATGGACGTGTGTGATCTGTAGTTGTGTGTGTGTGTGTGTGTGTGTGTGTGTGTGTGTGTGTTCAGGCTCATGGACGTGAGTGATCTGTAGTTGTGTGTGTGTGTGTTCTGGCTCATGGACGTGTGTGATCTGTAGTTGTGTGTGTGTGTGTGTGTGTGTGTGTGTGTGTGTGTGTGTTCAGGCTCATGGACATCACGTGTGTGATCTGTAGTTGTGTGTGTGTGTGTGTGTGTGTGTGTGATCTGTAGTTGTGTGTGTGTGTGTTCAGGCTTATGGACGTGTGTGATCTGTAGTTGTGTGTGTGTGGTGTTGAGGCTCACGGACGTGTGTGATCTGTAGTTGTGTGTGTGTGTGTGTGTGTGTGTGTGTGTGTGTGTTTGTGTGTGTGTGTGTGTGTGTGTTCAGGCTCATGGACGTGTGTGATCTGTAGTTGTGTGTGTGTGTTCAGGCTTATGGACGTGTGTGATCTGTATTTGTGTGTGTGTGTGTGTGTGTGTGTGTGTGTGTGTGTTCAGGCTCATGGACGTGTGTGATCTGTAGTGGTGTGTGTGTGTGTGTGTGTGTGTGTGTGTGTGTGTGTGTGTGTTCAGGCTTATGGACGTGTGTGATCTGTAGTTTTGTGTGTGTGTTCAAGCTCATGGACTTGTGTGTGTGTGTTCAGGCTCATGGACGTGTGTGATCTGTAGTTGTGTGTGTGTGTGTGTGTTCAGGCTTATGGACGTGTGTGATCTGTAGTTGTGTGTGTGTGTGTTCATGGTCATGGACGTGTGTGATCTGTAGTTGTGTGTGTGTGTGTGTTCAGGCTTATGGACGTGTGTGATCTGTAGTTGTGTGTGTGTGTGTGTGTTCAGGCTCATGGACGTGTGTGATCTGTAGTAGTGTGTGTGTGTGTGTTCAAGCTCATGGACGTGTGTGATCTGTAGTTGTGTGTGTGTGTGTTCAGGCTTATGGACGTGTGTGATCTGAAGTTGTGTGTGTGTGTGTGTGTGTGTGTGTGTGTGTGTGTGTGTGTGTTCAGGCTCATGGACGTGTGTGATCTGTAGTTGTGTGTGTATGTTCAGGCTCATGGACGTGTGTGATCTGTAGTTGTGTGTGTGTGTGTGTGTGTGTGTGTGTGTGTTCAGGCTCATGGACGTGTGTGATCTGTAGTTGTGTGTGTGTGTGTGTGTGTGTGTGTGTGTTCAGGGTCATGGACGTGTGTGATCTGTAGTTGTGTGTGTGTGTGTGTTCAGGCTCATGGACGTGTGTGATCTGTAGTTGTGTGTGTGTGTGTGTGTGTGTGTTCAGGGTCATGGACGTGTGTGATCTGTAGTTGTATGTGTGTATGTTCAGGCTCATGGACGTGTGTGATCTGTAGTTGTGTGTGTGTGTGTGTGTGTGTGTTCAGGGTCATGGACGTGTGTGATCTGTAGTTGTGTGTATGTTCAGGCTCATGGACGTGTGTGATCTGTAGTTGTGTGTGTGTGTGTGTGTGTGTGTGTGTGTGTGTGTGTGTGTGTGTGTGTGTGTGTGTGTGTGTGTGTGTGTGTTCAGGGTCATGGACGTGTGTGATCTGTAGGGCCATCCTTAAAAATATTCTTGTTTGCCGTAACCCGACCGACCCTGTCAATTTAGTACCGACCCAATTATTTATTTTTTTTCCCTTTCAGTCCGACCGACTTGCCGATTGTAAACTTGCGTTAAGACCGACCGATTTTTTTAACTCTTCAAACAACTAATACAAATGCAATAAAATAATATTAGTTATTAAGTATTGTGAATATAAATTGCCTAGACCTACATACAAACATAAGCTACGTTCTTTCTTTTAAATAAAAACCCGTGGCGCGTCATCTATGATTATGTTTACACCATTGGTTAACCGTTAACGCATGTCACACTACTGCCTGCAAGCTAAGTTTGCTTCGTTTCATTCACTGTCAATGGTTCGCTCTTGGTAATGATGGCTGCGGCTTTACTCTAAAGATTATTTCATTTTTATATGTTGTTGAATATGGTTTATTAAAAAATAAACATGCGAGAGCGTGTTATAGGCTATATGTCATGTTTTAGTCAGATATGACGACGCTACTGCAACACGCATCGCCGCAGATGAGAAGCTGAGCATCAACGTGCAAACTATCGCAAATCAAAGTGAAAGTAAGTCGCTGACGCTTAACACACAATCATCATCATTAAATGTAAAGAAATGAAATGATCTTACCAGGGCTGTTTCCGCTTTCTCTTATTGTGGGCTTTGATTCAGACATTTTAGCTGATGATCAATAAAATAATGTAGTCATAACTGTTGCTTTCGGTGACGTGCACTCCATTAAATCTACATATAGCGGTAATTGAAGATCGGATTTATATCCGCAAAAAAACAACACACATTTAGCCCATGTAACCAGGTGTAAATGGAATCGTTTTGATAAATCAGATTGCAATCCGATCTGAGAAAACGCATTAAGTGGCCTGGTGTAAACAGCCCTTAGACATGGGTGAAAAATGTCATCCCACCCCCCCACCGACCCTGATTTATTTATTTTTTTAATGAAAAAATATATACTTTTTTATATTATTTTTTTTATATATAAAAAAATATAGACCGACCTACCGACCCTTTTTTTCTTTTTTTTTGCTGTTACTGCAAACCAAAATATTTTTAAGGATGGCCTAGTTGTGTGTGTGTGTGTTCAGGCTCATGGACGTGTGTGATCTGTAGTTGTGTGTGTGTGTGTGTGTGTGTGTGTGTGTGTGTGTGTTCAGGCTCATGGACGTGTGTGATCTGTAGTTGTGTGTGTGTGTGTGTGTGTGTGTGTGTGTGTGTGTGTGTGTGTGTTCAGGGTCATGGACGTGTGTGATCTGTAGTTGTGTGTGTGTGTGTGTGTGTTCAGGCTCATGGACGTGTGTGATCTGTAGTTGTGTGTGTGTGTTCAGGCTCATGGACGTGTGTGATCTGTAGTTGTGTGTGTGTGTGTGTGTGTGTGTGTGTGTGTGTGTGTGTGTGTGTGTGTGTGTGTGTGTGTGTTCAGGGTCATGGACGTGTGTGATCTGTAGTTGTGTGTGTGTGTGTTCAGGCTCATGGACGTGTGTGATCTGTAGTTGTGTGTGTGTGTTCAGGCTCATGGACGTGTGTGATCTGTAGTTGTGTGTGTGTGTGTGTGTGTGTGTGTGTGTGTGTGTGTGTGTGTGTGTGTGTGTGTGTGTGTGTGTGTGTGTGTGTGTGTTCAGGGTCATGGACGTGTGTGATCTGTAGTTGTGTGTGTGTGTGTTCAGGCTCATGGACGTGTGTGATCTGTAGTTGTGTGTGTGTGTGTTCAGGCTTATGGACGTGTGTGATCTGTAGTTGTGTGTGTGTGTGTGTGTGTGTGTGTGTGTTCAGGCTGATGGACGTGTGTGATCTGTAGTTGTGTGTGTTAAGGCTGATGGACGTGTGTGATCTGTAGTTGTGTGTGTTCAGCCTCATGGACGTGTGTGATCTGTAGTTGTGTGTGTCCAGGCTCATGGACGTGTGTGATCTGTAGTTGTGTGTGTCCAGGCTCATGGACGTGTGTGATCTGTAGTTGTGTGTGTCCAGGCTCATGGACGTGTGTGATCTGTAGTTGTGTGTGTCCAGGCTCATGGACGTGTGTGATCTGTAGTTGTGTGTGTCCAGGCTCATGGACGTGTGTGATCTGTAGTTGTGTGTGTCCAGGCTCATGGACGTGTGTGATCTGTAGTTGTGTGTGTCCAGGCTCATGGACGTGTGTGATCTGTAGTTGTGTGTGTCCAGGCTCATGGACGTGTGTGATCTGTAGTTGTGTGTGTCCAGGCTCATGGACGTGTGCGCCACACTGAGAACGGACCAGGAGACTAAAGTGACTCTGGTGTTTGAGCATGTGGATCAGGACCTCAGGACGTTCCTGGAGAAAGTGCCGGCGCCAGGATTGCCCATTCACCAGATCAGAGTAAGACTCGCTCGAACACTGCGCTAGAGATTCATCCAGTCATGCTGATCCAGATGATCACTGTGTCATATTTCACCTCTAATGTAGATCAAGTGCAAATGTTTGTTTGTGGTTCAGGGATTTCATTAGTTAGATGTACAGTGAAGGAAGTTTGAGTTTTCAGACTGAGGCTAGACGTCGTCTACGTCAATCCAACCTTTTCTGTCAAACCCTGTGGTGTAAAATATGAAGATCTGAACGTTCATTTAAAAAAATCATTATTTAATTCAACAGTAGCATGAAGGCACTGCGCTAGTTTGAAGGAGTGCACTACCATTCAAAGGTTCGGTGTAAGTAAGATTATTTATTTTTATTCTAAATATTTTATTCAGCAAGGATTCATTAAATTGATCAAGTCACAATAAAGACATTTATAATGTTACAAAAGATTCTATGCTGTTGTTTTGAACTTTCTATTTAAATATGAAGCAGCACAACTGTTTTCAACACTGATAATAATCATAAATGTTTCTTGAGCATCAAATCATCATATTAGAGTGATTTCTGAAGGATCATGTGACACTGAAGACTGGAGTAATGATGCTGAAAATTCAGCTTTGATCACAGGAATAAATTACACTTTACTAGATATTCACGTAGAAAACAGCAGATTTACATTACAATAACATTTCACTGTGTTTACTGTATTTTTGATCAAGTAAATGCAGCCTTGGTGAGCAGAAGAGATTCTTTCAGAAATATTCAACAATCTTACCGACCCCAAACTTTTAACATTAAATCATGCTAACCTATTCTATTACACCTAATAAACAAAATGATGATGAACCTGTGTAATATATTTTTGATTTATCTGAGAGTTGATCTGCCATGTTTGTTTCCAACTCGTCCATCTAAATGAATTCCTCATGATACGAGTCCTTTAACATCTGTCTCGAAACATACATCATCACGTCATCAGAAGGATTTGAGAAGTTTTAAAAATGAAATGAAGCAGCTGTGATCGAATCGGCCGAGACGGATAATAGTACACTCACACTCTCACAACATTAAACACAAATCCATATTTTCAAACTAAACTCACAAAACCATTGACTCTTCTGGCAAAGTCTTAGCCTGGTAATACCAAACTACTTCGCTTTGCTCCGTAGACAGAGTCTGGCATGGCATAATTGAAAAGCGTTTTCTTTCTCGCGGGGAGGCGCTTGTCTGAAGTTTAAAATCATTGGTTACCCGTAAGCCAATCACATAACGTTTGGTTATGGCGTGTGTTATGCGCATGCTCAGCTGCATCTAACTTCCACTGTAAACACATGTAGTATGATGCGAAAACAAAACCATCGAGCGAAATACCGGAGTGAACATGGCTGTGAACGACTTTTGCAGATTATGTGAAGTAAATCTACGCATCCACGGTACAATCAGCGTCTACGTCACGGCTCTCAGCCCGCCCTCTGTTCGTTGATTGGCCGGCTGTTTTCAGGCCGGAGGAAAACGGAAAGCTATTACGCTGTCTCAGACTGAGTACAGAAGCGAAATGAAATTGAGCGGAAGAAAGAAGGCTGACGTAGTCAGGCTAGCAAAGTCTAACAACTGCTTCAAAACCATTTCACCTGTCCTCAAAATCAGCCAGTGTTTTCAGATCAGACACA